>NC_081186.1:82314040-82395486 GCF_029867415.1 Vicia villosa | reverse complement strand
ATTTTAAATATTATTCTAGTATATGATGATGAATAAATAGTTAAGTAACAGTCTCTGAAACAGAAAACTTAGATCCATAACTTCGAAATTTTAAGTGTAAAGAGAGAGCTTTACCGGGAAATCCTTAATGTGAAAAGTATCCTTGAGAAAAGCTGTATGCGCTTGAGAGAAAGAAAAACAGGAAGGAAAGTAGTTCTGGGAGATAAAGAATAGCTGAAGAAAATTCACAAAATGGGGTTGTTTGTGATGATGGTGGTGTTTTGGGAGAGTTAAGATGTTGTCTTCTTATAAAGAAAATGGAATCTGATTGTTAATAAAAATATCACATCACATAGCTGTCTATCATTGTGCTATGTTTTTCTTCTTTTGTTTCATATTGAAAATTTTAAACAAAATCGAATTCATTATTATAAACGGGTTAATTGATAAATTCAAGTGGTCTATTTGGATGATGGATATTTCTATTTTTATATTTTATAAATGAAATAAACTTTTTTAAACAAAAAGTAATTTAAATTATTTTTTTTAATGAGTTAGGAATGTGGACTTGTGTAGTTATCCTACAACATGTGCGGGTTTTGGACATTTTTAGTCCATTTGAATTTTGGAAAAAAAAATTTAAATAACCACCTTTTAAAAAAATTATTAAAAAAATCGTGTTTTGGGAAAATTTACCAAAGTATCTAGGTTTGGAAGCACACTCTGGAGTATGCGTCATACCAGATGGCGTCAACAGTCAAAAAAAGGGAGCATGCGCCATTTGAAATGAAGCCTATGACCAACAAAAATTAGGTTAGCCATTTCACATTTCGCCTATGTATAAGTGTTTACACATATGAACCATTTCGAATGGCTCCGATACGTTAGGGTTTTTTTTTGGAAAAAATACCTCATTTCCTTTCATTTCGCACACATTTTTATGTTCCGTTTATCGATTTTATCTCCAATTTTTTCTGTCTGCCGATTATTAAGAGTGATGGACATGGCTGATGTGAAGACAGACCAAGATGTATGTACGTAGTAATGTAAAACAAAGTTCATTAAATAAAGTTTTTTTTTTAATAAGCATTTCATTATAAAGCTCGCACTAGGGGTGCAACCCTTACAAAGAGACGCTAAATAGCGTTTGAACAAGATAAAGGAAGTTTAAACCATTCATAGTAAGTGGCATTGAACTTAGGATAACCAAAAGACAACCATCTCCATGAAAGGAAGATGATATTGGAACAAACCACATCATATCAAAAAACTTTCCCCTTGAAGATAATGGAGTTTCGCATAATCCAAATGCACCAAATGATAGCAATCCAAATTATGTTTATCTTCACCCTATGATTAACATTTTTCACCTTATCTTGTAAGACTCCGTAATCCAAAAATTCCACTCCGTTCAATACCTCCTTTATACCCCCCAACCATACATTTGGTTCCAAAATAAAGTTGTTACACAATAATTGTTACAAAGTTGTTACACAATAATTGTCCTAGGGCATACAATTAAACATGCGTTGAGGTTGTTCCACGACTAGGACATTTGGCCTTCCTGAATATATCATTAACTACCAGAAAACCTCGTTAAAATAAAACATTATTCATATTTATCCAAATAACCTAACACACGCAAACCAAACACAACACAAAAACTACCCTTAGACTTTACACCACCAAATTACAAAAGCAATAAAAATGATCTACTAAAGAAGCCTGATCTACTTCCACGTCTAAACCAAATCAATCTATAATTAAGCTCCAAATTTGGCTACATGCTGAACAGACAGTAAACCAAAGTGTACTTAACAATATCACATACTAGTACTTTTCTTAAATAAATATAAATATTTTTTATATTGTTAAACGGTACAAGTTTCAAAATTTAAAGTAAGGTTAATGTGTCACTTTCAACTCAAACGGTATAAAAAAAAAAGCATGCCATGATCACTGACTAATGTGGACGTTTCTTGATAGTATCTTTAGCGTCAATGTAATATTACATTTCTGTCTATACCATGTGATGCACGAGGGATACTGTTTATATAGATTACTGTTTTTAAATACATAAATTCATTAACCAAATAAATATCTCATTCTTCCAACTGAATTTTATAATTTTATTTTTGTATCTAAAAGATAGAGAATATATATAAAACTATTATGAAAAAATTGGACATAATATTTGAACGAATAACTGTAGCTATCAATGAAGTTTAGTTAGTAATATATTTCTCTCAAAAAATAATATTGGTACATTTTGGGAAATCAATAATGTTATTTTTCAATACAATTCAAGTTATTAAATATGTTGAATTTTTTTTATAGAGTGCATAGATAAATAAATAAATGCTTTACTTTATTTTTTTTTTCTATGAATGGAAATCGAAGGTTTTGTGTTTGTTTTTGTTGAGATAAGTCAAAAATTTAATGTTGTTGTTATTTAGATTGAAAGATTTATGTTGTTTTTTAAGAATAAGTGAAAGGTTTAATATTGTTGTTATTGAGATTGAAGATTTTGTTGTAGTGTTGTTGTTGTTGAGATTAAATGTTTAATATTATTTTGATATTGAAAGATTTAATGTTATTGCTGTTGTGTTTATTCATCAAAGTCTTGGCACATCTCTTAAAGGTGTGGATAAATTTTAGCTGAATATTTGTTGTTATAAATATGTAGTTTATAAATATAAGTTATCAATGTGAGCCTAATTTAAAATAGGTGTAGGTTTATTACCATGTAACTTAATAAAATTTTGCTTTTACAATGTGATTCAGTGAAGTTTTGAATTTAATAAAGTTTTTATTTAAAATGCATGATCAATATCTGATTTCAATTTTACCTTTAGAAAGTAGTTATAAATGTAATTCGATAAAGGTTAATAGATATTGTGGTCAATATTGATGTAGTTTCTTGTATAAGCCATTTATGTATCTCGCACTTTAACAAAGAACATTAAAGCTCGAATAATCTTAACATTTTGTTATAGAATTAATTATTGAATGTTAATATTTAAAAAATATATAATTCAAGAGACCAAATAGAGGTATCCATGGTAACCAGTTAATATAAACCAATTCATTTATATGGTTTTGGTTTATAAACCATACTATTTGTCATAAAAATCAGTTTAAAATTTATAACCACTTTAAAACCGGTTTCAAAATAGTTTTGATTTTACGAAAAAAAATTTAAATAACTAGGTTTAATAAAAAAAATACGAAAAAAACCATGTTTTCAGGGTATTTACCAAACTGTCTAGGTTTGGGACCCCGGGGAAGTGGATGCGCCAAATGAAATGGCGCATTCATGTGTTGCAAGCCAAACCATTTGGCGCAAACACACAAAAATTAGGGCAAAAGAAATATAGCCATTTCAAATGGCGCATGAGTGCATCATTCAACACATAGGCGCCATTTCATATGGCTCCTATGTGTTGGGTTATTTTTTTTAAAAAAAAAACCCCTTTGGGTTTTTCGCGCACCGTTTTTTATTCTGGTCTTTTATTTTCGTAAAAACGTCTGAGAAATCGAGTTCGTAAAATTTTTAGTAACCCTATATAATGTATGCGTTATCGATATCGGTTTTTTACTAAAGCTCAATTTATTGATGAAAGACCGATGAACGGTTACAAGAGGTGGTAAGCGAAACTGATACATTGCATTAAAAAAAATACAGATTATACTAAACTTGCGACGAGGTCGAGCCACGATTAGGGCATCTTTTTATATTGTGCCCCACCTGACGACAAATGCTGCATTTTCGTTCCATTTTGTCGTGGACGTCCATTTCGAATCTAATCCGTGAACTATTGGGACGCCCTTTTTTCTTTCGCCGCATTGCGTCGTTGTGCCAAACTACCTCTCCATCATACTCAGGCCAGTAATTCTCCTTGGCCACCACAGGAAACGCAACACTGTAAACTCTGAGCAATGTCTGAGTCTTGTAAATCGGAGACAGTAGTGATATAGCGTCGCGGTGGGCATACGCACATGCAGCTATGACGTGTGAGCAAGGCATACGAAAAGCTTGAAACCTTCCACAGTCGCACCAATCTTCGTCAAGAAGAACCCTAAATTGTTGCCTTGGCAGTCCCTCATCGTGGTCAATTGTCTCGCGCACACTGAACGTGCGATTGAATCGGTCGAAAGAAGTTACTTGGTGAGTGTTTGCTTTTGCCGATTGTTGTTGCATAAATTTCATGCAACTATCACTTAATAGTTGACCAGCTTGCCTAACATCACCCCATCTCCTGCCTCTTGTTGAGAAGAGTGAAGCCATCCTAAAGTATGTGGCCTCCACCAGTGCTGTGATTGGAAGGTTACGAATGCCTTTGAAAACGCCATTCATGGATTCCACGAGATTGGTTGTCATATGGCCCCATCGCACGCCATTGTCGTAAGCCCTTGTCCATTTGTCCCTGGAAAGATTATCTACCCAAGTACCTGCCTCTGGATTTGTCATTACAATCTCACTCCGATAATGCTGGAATGTGGGTTGGGTCAATGCATAACCAGCATTGACTAGGGCCTTTCTTAGATGTCTATCCTTGATCTCCCGCATGAAGTTTTGGGCGATGTGGCGAATACAATAGACGTGTTTTGAAGGGGGGTCATGCCATCCGTTCGCTGGATTATTGTAAGCACTCTCTATGGAAGCGTGCCTATCAGAGATTAAACATATGTCAGGCTGGGGAGCAACATGTTCTCGGAGGTTCCTTAGAAAGAAACTCCAAGACGCCGCAGTTTCACCTTCGACGATAGCAAATGCCACTGGAAATATATTGCTGTTCCCGTCTTGTGCAACCGCCATGAGCATGGTTCCTTTGTATTTGCCGTATAACCATGCCCCATCAATTTGAAGTATGGGTTTACAGTGTGCAGAACCTCGGACGCAAGGTTTGAACGCCCAAAAAAGCCGATGGAATATTCCGTTTCCTTGGACAGGGTTTCCATCCGGGGCATGCGCGGGCAGTGTCTCTAGAATAGTAACAGTGCCAGGTGCGTAACTATGTAGCGCATTGAGGTATCGGGGAAGAATTTTGTATGACTCCTCCCAGTTGCCGTAGACTGTCTCAATTGCCTTTGTTTTTGCAACCCACGCCTTTCTGTAAGATGGAGTGTAGTTGAAGGTTGTAACGATGTGTGATATTATATTTTTAACCTTCAGAGACGGATCAGAGCTTATGAGAGGCAAGATCTCATGACATATAAGATCGGCACTGAGTTTTGTATGATCCTGGGAATTGTTAGGGTTGACACACGTGTGTTTCTGCGTAATCGACCCTATTTTCCATGCATTACTTCTCTTCCTATAAGAAGCCAACAGTCTGAACCCGCACTCTGGAATTTTACAAGTGATTACATACCGTTCCAGGTTTGAACGGTCTACTTCAAAATCAACGTTGTTCGCCATGTGCCATTTTTTTATTCATCTCAGACAAGCCTCCTTAGAAGGAAACTTGTCTCCTTCCTTTAATTCTTCGTCATTTTGGATGTAGGGTGTGAAGAAGATGTCAGATGATGGTTCGTCACCTTGCAGGTTCAAGTTACTCATATGTGCTGGAGGTGCGTACGCATGAGCTGGAGGCACCAACGTTTGTTGCTCGTCGTCGGATTCCTCGTTGACCATGTCGTCAAATTCAGTTTCCAGATCATCTTCTTCCTCGTCTATGACGTCAACCTCGTCTTGCTCGTTGATTGGTGGGTCAATAACTTGTGACTGGACAACATGAGTTTCTTGTGTCTCAACCTGAAGAGTAATGTACAACTCGATGGAATCCAACCCAGAGTATTCGTGGGTGGTAAACATATCTTGCAAGTCTTTGTCAGTGGCAATCTCCATCTCGTAAAACTTGACGGTGTTGTCTTCATTGAAAGAGGGACATTGGTAAAAAATGCTTGCAATAGGACCCATTGCAATCTTAGAGTATAGTCGTTGAATGAAGTATGAAAATGTTGCTCTTTTGCTCAACAAAAATGGTACAACGTGAGTGTTTCTCATCACAAAAACGGCTATCTCATGAGAGTAAGTCTCACCGTTTAGATGGGCATGCACAAGGTACTGGGTAGATGAAGTCATTTTGAAGGGGAAAGTGTGTGGGTGTTGTAAGCTCAAGTCAGATTAGGTAAAATTGTTGGTGTGAGTTGTAATGTTTAGTATATATTGGATGTCTTATAAATTGTGCTTCTTACGTCCTTGCATTATCTCAACACATAGACACGTTGATCTATGTCCTGTACCCCATCACGCGTCTGAAAGGATTCCTGACAAGACACACTGATCTAGGTCTGCCACCAGATTCCGAATTGATTATACAAGACAGACACACTGATCTATGTCTGCCACCAGATTCCGAATTGATTACAAAAGACAGACACACTGATCTAGGTCTGTTTATATATAAATAATAATGATGTATATATATTTTAAATAATAATTACGTATATATATTTTATTTAATAAATGTAAATATTGTAATTAATAATTATATGTATTTTAATAATATATATTACTAATTATAAATATAGTTAATAATTACGTATATAAATTACCAATTATATGTATGTTAATTATTGTACACCCGCTAGGGTAAATATTGTCCAGACGAAAACAACTAACACAACAACCACATTTATTTTAATTCAATGACCCTGCGTTGACAACACAAAACCATCGGTAAATCACGATGTTAAGTTGCAGAATAGAAAAGAAGAGAAAAGAACACAGAACAACTGGTAGTACACGCTCACTCTTTGCAACAAATTAAACAACAGTTAATCTAAACTACTCAAGTGTCACTGCAATAACAAGGGGATCTTCAACGCCTCGGTTAACTTCTCCACTGTGTGTCCAAAACATTAGATCCACGTCCACATCGTCTTTCACACGATCCCAATAATACATGTACGTTCCTTCAGGGTTATTATCCGTCAACGTAATGTATGGACATCGGTAATCTAGCTGTTTAACTTTTCTGGTTGGACCATCTAGTTGACGAAACCCAGTGTTGATGGCTCTAACAATTCTCTAGAAATTCCAGTGA
Source organism: Vicia villosa (assembly GCF_029867415.1). NCBI lineage: Eukaryota > Viridiplantae > Streptophyta > Magnoliopsida > Fabales > Fabaceae > Vicia > Vicia villosa. The sequence goes on along the minus strand of NC_081186.1, from coordinate 82,388,455 downwards.
GGGTTAAGGCAAAGCCGCATGTGACTACCTTCCTCAAAGAAGACCACAGCCCAAACTGAGTTCATTTTTAAGTGTTTACACTATGATTGAAAGAAGAGTTAGTACTTCAACTCCACACACACACTTCTATTTATAGCGGGTGCAAGGCAGAGGGAAATTTTATTGTTAATTATTAATAACTTAAATAATAATTGGAAACTTTGTAACAATAAAATATCATTTCATTGAAATATGTTAACAACATTTAATTGAAAGGTACAGATATGCTAAGAGCATTTAATTGAACGGTACAGAAGTTACTGAAATGATATAGAAACTGTAGCGTCTAGGATATAACAACGGTTAAAACAATGTCTTCTCTGTCCTCCATCATTAGAGGGCATTGGATGTCGTCTTCCATAGTCTCCCACCAACGTTGCCTTTCGAGAAAAACACCTCCCCTTGTTCGAAGTCTCTTGATAGATCTGATTTGTTCGCCTTGACTACACTCCCCGTCCAAAAACCTAAGGATGTTTCTCTTAAGCTGGTCCATGGTTTGGATATTCCAAAACATCACCTGCATTGGAGGTTTGACGGCAGAGTAGATAACGTATCCGTTCCTTCTACGAACGTCCGGTTGATAGACCATACGCCTCACAGGTGGTGGAGGCTTAGAAGTCCGGTGCGAGCTATCTGGCCTTATTCGAGATCTCATTTTTCAGTGTGGGTACTGATGCGCGTGAAACCCTAATTTATAGAGGCATGGACGTCTTGCCTTAGGTCCATTTCTTCATTAGGGTTTCATCTAGGGTTTTGCATGCAGGTCCAAAAACGAAAACCCTAATTTTGAAAAAAAAAAGGTTCCTTCTAATGCGCCATTCCATTTGGCGCATTAGTGTTTTTTGCTTCCTGTAAGTCGCCATTTCATTTGGCGCATAAGAAGGATTTAAAAAAAAAAAGCCAAATGGAATGGCGCATATGTTGTTGGTGTGGACCACTCCTAATCCCACATGGTCCCCACCTGCATGCGTCTGAAAGCAGTTACTGTTAACTAGCATGGGCCTGCAGCAATTGCTGAAACGATTCATGAAAGGAGTTACTGTTAACCAGCATGCGCCTGCAAAAATTTCTGATACGATTCCTGATAAGATTCCTGCCAGGATTCCTCCTACTCCTGCATGCATGCTACCCGAGCTGTCACCTAGATCTGAGCTGCATGCATGACACCATGCCTTGCCACCGAAAGTTTGACTGCATGCATGCCAACAATTTCTGCAGAAGCAACACCTAGCACTTATGGATGTGTTGACATGTCCAGCATGCAGGATGTTACCGTTTTTTGCCTCATGAATATATAAAGCACTTAGAATTCTGGAGAAACCTCACCATTATCACTCACCTACTCTAACAACAATCCTTTTGCAATCAGCTTACGAATTTACATCCTTCAACCATGTCTCTCCTAACAATGGGCGAAACACACAGTGGAACCCCCCAGAACATCGCTACCTATGTAAGTATATTAGTATTACTTTAAAATCATGCAACTGTCCCTGATCAACTAACTGATTTTTTTTGGCATACTTACTCTTTTCAGAACGCTCAACGTTTTCGCACTCGTAGTCACGCTACCATCGCTCCGGACGACCGCATTATGCCATACCTGAACGTTGCTGGTTTCGGTCCGATTAGCAGGATAGCCGAGTCTTCTATTGACCACAAGTTTGTTCTTGCTTTGCTAGAACGCTGGAGGCCAGAGACACACACCTTCCATCTTCCAACAGGGGAGTGCACCATCACCCTTGAAGATGTTCATATGCTACTTGGCCTTCCTGTTGACGGTAAGGCAATTAATGGCTGTGTTATGCAGGCGAATTCCTTATGCCTTGAGGCAATTGGGATAGACTTGATAGATGGAACCGTTGGTGCTAGGGGGCAAGGTGTTAACCTTAAGAGGTTAAAGTATTATTATAAAAAATTTCACTTGAATGATGCGTCTCCCCAAGAGACCATACTGCAGAAAACTAGGTGTTACTTACTATTGCTTATTGGAAACGTTTTGTTCCCAGATAGCACTGGTAACACTGTTAACTTTATGTATCTTCGTTTGCTAATGGATTTTAGTAGAGTTGGTCTGTACAGCTGGGGGTCTGCAGTTCTGGCTACCGTGTACCAATCACTATGCAAAAACGCAATTGCTGATTCCTGCACATTCTATGGATGCGCCCTGTTGGTGCAGGTGTGGGGGTGGTGGAGGATGCCAATACTGGCCCCGATTAACAATGGAAGTTGGGACTTTCCGTATGCCTTGAGGTAAGTTTTTAGTATACCATTTTCTCCTTACACATTCTACTCCATTCTAACTAAATCATAATATTTTTGTTGTAGATATTGTGTGAAAAAAATGGACTTCACACGTAATCCGCGGTCAAATATCACAATGTACCGCACGCTAATTGATCACCTTGGACCCCAACAAGTATTATCTCTAATTCTTTTCTACTTTTTTTTAAGTATTTTCCATAAATAATTTTTCCCGAAGTAATGTATAACTCTCATGCATGCAGTTCATATGGCGACCGTATCTCGAGTGCGAGTATGAGCCTAGAGCTCAGGATGCAGAAATTTGGACGACAGAGTGTTGCTTAATCCAGTACAACATCATAGAAATGCATCAAAGTGACCGGGTAATGCTTCAGTTTGGGATGCGTCAACGGATACCCGACCCTCCAGTTGACTTGGGAGTGTGGCACCTCAGAAGAGTTAACCATCAATGGACACACCAACACTGGAAGGATTTTGCACCCGATCATCGCCAGATGTGGAAGGACCGTCGCCAGTATGTCCTGAACTTCCCCGTTAGTGACCATGAAATGAAACCTTCTCCTGAATACATGAGTTGGTATCGTACAGCCACATCCCCTAACTTGTTTCTTGCAGCTCCGTTCTATTTAATTGATCCCCGTGCACAGAACTACATCTTGCCACAACAACAACAACCGGAAGAGGAACAACAACAACAACAACAAGAACAACAACAACAACTCCGGCAACAACAACGACAACAACAACGACAACAACAACGCCTACAACAACGCCAACAACAACTCCTACAACAGCAACAACAACAACAACTCCAGGAACAACAACAACTCCAGCAACAACAACAAAATCTATTCAGTACTCCATCCCGTTCCGCACGCAACTTCCGCCAATCAAATATTTTCCAATCCCAATCTCAACCATTACAAGAGTATGAAGACCACCATCATTCCTCGGACCAATATCAGACCCATTCACAACCATTCGGATTTGGAGCATTTGCAGGGTCCACAAGGGGATTCGGCCAAAACCTAACTCCCGGTTCATCTAGCCTTCATCTTAGTCCCGACGATGGTCCTCATGGTGAATCCTCTTACCGTGGCACCCCCTCCGGCTTCGCAACACCTTCAAACCAATTCGGCTTTAATCAAGGTAGTTCTAGTGCTGCTGGATGCTATGAACCCGAAGTCTTTTCCCAACCCACACCACCACCACGACTAAACACATTTGAGGGAATGGGTAGCCGACTTTACAACAGCGGTTTTCCGGATAATTATGGGGGCGTCGACGAATTCATAGACAGCGATCCACGCGACATCCCAGTACCAGGCCCCGTGACACAAACCCAACAAGAAGCACAAAGGGGCAGGGGTAGGGTTAGAGCTAGGGCAAGAGGCGGTGTCAATATTCGCGGCGGAATCAACGATCGCGGTAAACGTCCCATTATAAGACCAGGTTGCGGAACGGATGGCTATCTTGGTGATGGACGTCATTGATCATGTTGTTGTATTTTCATTAATCTGTTGTATCGTTTCTCAAATTATTTGTAACCGATGTTTAGTTTTTTAATTATATTGTAATCGATGTTGTTGTATCATTAATCTGTATTTTCATTAATCTGTTACAATTTCGATTTTCGTTTTCTGCTTTACATTTTTAAGACGAAAAAAATATTTTACAAATTTATTTATGTATATATCTTAACAAATAAAAATATAATAGGATTTTTAAAAATAAATATTTTCATAAATCTTAATTAAAATAAATTAAAAAAAATGAAAAAAAAATTTTAAAAAAAATAGTAGTGCACTTAGGCGCCAAATGGTTTGGCATCTAGGGCAAAACCCTAGACTTATGCGCCATTCCATTTGGCGCAAGCTTTAGGAATTTTAGGGTTAGCCATTTCATTTGGCGCATGCATCCCTATTTAACACCTATACGCCATTTCATTTGGCGCATTCAGTTAACTGAAATCCCAAACCTAGACAGTTTGGTAAATACCCCGAAAACATGGTTTTTTCTGTATTTTTTTATTAAACATAGTTATTTAAATTTTTTTTTCAACTACCTAATCTTAATTGTAGGTTGTATCAATAGTTGAGTAAACCAATAGTACCAAGCTCGAATCTTGGTCGTGTCATTTTATAAAACATTTTTAATTTTCAATTTATTTTTATTTATTTATTAGAGGTAGGAAGTCTATGTTGTATCCTTTTAACTCTGGATGCTCTCACTACGCCATAAAAGACCTACGAAAGCGCTTTTTATAGCCTTTAAAAGCGCTTAAAAGCGCTGTGAAAGCTGGCGCTGGCGTAGCTAACAAAAGCGCTTCTGAAAGCGCTCTGGTAGGCCCCCCCTATAAGAGCGCTTTTCTGGAAAAAGCGCTCTTGTAGGCCCCCCTTTAAGAGCGCTTTTCAGAAAAAAGCGCTCTGGTAGGCCCCCCTTTAAGTGCGCTTTTTCCAGAAAAGCGCTGTGATAGGCCCCCCTGTGAGAGTAAAAAATAAAAAAAAAAACGCAACATACTAAAGCGCTTTTGGAAAAGCGCTCTTATAGGGTGGGCTTTAAGAGCGCTTTTTCTGGAAAAAGCGCTCTTAAAGCCCACCCTATAAGAGCGCTTTTACAAAAGCGCTTTAGTATGTTGCTTTTTTTTTTTTTTTTTTGCTTTTTTATTAATCTTTGGCAGCGCTTTTACAAAGAAGCGCTTTAGTAGGTGGGCCTTTAAGAGCGCTTTTTAAAAGCGCTTTCGTTGCTAAATGAGGTATTTTAATGTGCAGCCTGTAATTTAATCCTCCCAGTCGACCTGTAATATTTTCGACCTGTAATATGTTTTCAGCCTGTAATATTTTCGACCTGTAATTTATTTTCGACGATATTATTTCAGCCATCAGTAAGACAATATATATACTAATATAATACCATTATAATATCCAAAATTATATATATACATCATTACAACATCAATAATATTATAGTTCAATTCGACACAAATCCTACATGAAAAAGCGCTTAATATAAAAATGACACAAATCCTCTTTTATTTCTTCCAACTTAAGTTTCGGGTATCCAGCGGCACGGAATTCGTCAAGGTACTACAAAACAAAAACAAAATATGAATGATACATTTAGTTAAATGTAATAAATTATATGAAATTATCTTAAGTTATAAATTCATACCGTGAGCGGAATCTCTAATTGATTTGCCTGAAGGATTTCTTTCATAAACCTCAATACAAAGTATCCGCAATCGTAACTGTTTCGCTGTTGCGGACACTACATAGAAAAACAAATAAGATTCTATAGTTGTGCATTGTTTTATCAAGTAGCATAAATATATTATAAGCAACATTGTGAAAAATAATGTACCTGCACTTGGATCCAAGTAATGTTGTTAGATTTAGTTCGGGATACCTGTGCGTCCCGTTGACTTCGGAACACTTATATTGATCTAATTAACAAATATATAAAAGCATATGTTTAGATCAATCCCACAAATAAGTAAAATATATATATAAATATACACGAATATATATTTAGAACGATCCCACTTACAAATCAACGATGTCCTTCATGGCCGGATAATTGGTCCATTCACCATTTACCGAATTCAGATAATACACGACTTCCCTTATAGGGTTGATAGCAAGCAGCAACCAGTGTGCTCTATAAATAAAAACAATAGGTTATATGAAAATTTTGCTATACACAAAAGTAACAGAGATTAGAAGAACAAAGAATGAGAAACTAACCCTACTGGTCGGGTATTATACGCCCAAAGATGCAGACATTCTGTATTGCCGGTGGACATGAATCTATCGACTAATCGCTGTCTAACTGATTCCCGTTCCGAAGCAATTGCCATTCCGCTGCAGTGGGCGGAAGACACGAAACGGAATCTGTTAGACAACGGAGTCCCGCGCAACACTCTGTCATACAACAACCTTAAATAAAAACATAATAAACATTAGATTATTTTCATTGAAATGTGTAAATAAATTATATTGTGGGACTAATTAAATAATATATCGGATGAGGGAATATTACCGGATGTATGAGTGCATGTTATTGACGCCTAGTTGATCATGCTTAAAAATCTCCTCCAAGTCATCAAGTGTAATAAGTGACTTGAATTCAATACCGAAGACACTCTCATCCATAACGATTTCACGTAAAGCACCATCCTTCAAATCGGACATATCAACCATTGTTGCGAGCGTCGACCGGTACCGAGGCACAAAAGCACCGCCTTTTTTTCCCGCTGGCTTCGGAGGACCAGTGGGTGGTACGGTACGAACTTGCTGCGTCACTTGTTGTGACTCCCGACCGGATGCCTAAAAATCATATAAGTTAGGTAAAATATAAAATCATGCAGATTTAGATTCAGATTAATTATTAACACTTTAAATGTACCTCTTTTAGAAAGCGCTTTCGTAGCCCATTCTGTAAGAGCGCTTCTAAAAAGCGCTGTCATACCCCCCCCCCCCCCCCCCCCCTTTAAGAGCGCTTTTAGAAAGCGCTTTCATACCCCCCCTATAAGAGCGCTTTTGAAAAGCGCTTTCATTACCCCCCCTTTAAGAGCGCTTTTTTAGCGTGTTTTTTTATTTTGTTTTTAGTGCAACCTATAACAGCGCTTTCTACTAGAAGCGCTTTAGTAGGGGTGCTGCTAAAACTTAAATTTGGCGTAGTGTCTGACTATCGTGTATACTTTACTGTGATGATTTGAATGAAGAATTGAAAGCTAATACGCGATAGCACTGGATGTAGACTCACAAAATTTAGGGGTGCAAACAAAATAAAGTATGGATTACATTGTTAATTGTGGATTTACAACGTTGATGGGTTGCAGTTCAACCCCCTGACTACGCTGTGGGCTCGCCCTACGGGACAAATAAAATTGATACAAAGCTGCTAAACACAAGTGCCTACACTTAACTAAAATGAAAATGAAAATCAACATAATTACAAAGACAGCAGCAATAATAACAACAGCACGAACATTAAAATATGGAGCATTTCTAACTTTTTCGGCTCGATATCATAAACAACAATGGGGCTCCTCACTTGATGTTCACCGTCATCCCAAATTAGAGAAGCAGAACTAATGGGTTCTTTAATGGATCCATCTATTGTAAGAATGTATGTTTGCCTTTCTCCTATTGATGTGAAAGACAAAACATCGGGCTTTACTGAGATGATTAGTCCATTAGGAACCGAAAGAAATGCTCTATATGTGGATGTTGGTGATCCAATATTTGTTACCGTTCGTTCGAAGGTCCCTCTGATGTTGTGCGGATTTGATGCTTTTAAAGCAAACGATGGATAATTTAAATCCCGGGCAGATATATATGATATATTGGAACAACTCCTTGAATTTTCAGTGAGTTGTTTTATAACGGACTTATTGTAGCCTAGTTGACATATGAATCTTATGTAGTCCATTTTTCCAGCATCATATATTAAGCCGGGATTTAAAGCTTTCAATGGATCAATTTGACCTGCTCCGTACGCAAATTCAGCATCTTGATTATTTATCGGACTCAATTGTTTGGCTGCAACACAAGGAACACATAATACTTATTTATATTAATTTAAAACATTAACTAAACTATACACATTTCAAATCAAATAAATATAAATTACTTTATCTTAGTGTATTGTCTTGTTATGATAAGTAAATATGTGTTGCATGTCCCTTTATATTTTTTATATAGATACCAAGAAAAATAGTAGCAAGTAATTTTGAAGAATCATTTAAAAAAAACTTCTTTATATAGAACTATCGATATCACTTGTATGTAATACTAAATACTTATTAAATTTATAGATTTAAAAACTTAAATACTTTCAAAAACTTTTCATAAGTTTGAAATAGTTAGTTTAAATATTATATTTAGCATTGTTTCATAGCTGAGGGCATGAGTTCGGTAATATATATTCGACAATAAAAAAATAATTGAAACATAGATAAAAGTTTAATTTTATAAAAATGAAGTGAAGTATATAAGTATAAAAAAAAAAAGAAGAAAAAGTGTAATTCAATCTCCACATGGATAACTTTCTTAATTGATTACGATAAATATTCACTTTAAAAAGGACAATTTGTTTTAAAAACAATAATCAAAATTAAATATGTGCTAACTTTATTTTCAATTTATTGATGCAAATGTATATCAGTATGCACTCCAAGTGTGATCGTATTACCTGTTGTCATCAGTGCTGATCGGATAGCAGCAGGTGACCAAGTAGGATGGAAGGATTTGATGTATCCTGCTGCACCGGATACATGTGGACATGCCATTGATGTTCCAGACACAATGTTAAATCCAGAATTTCTTCCTTCGAGAGAAATTGGAGACCAACTAGCCATGATATATACACCGGGAGCAATTAGGTCCGGCTACATCATTAATCAATAGGAAAAGAGTTAATCATAATATTTAAAATGAAATAGTTGTTTTTAATTTAGTGGTAAATAAAAAAAACAAACCTTAAGAATATCAGGGGTAACTAGATTTGGACCTCTCGATGAAAAGGATGCAACAACAGGTGCTAAAGTATTTTCTAATTCATCCTATTTAAATATTGTTGCTATAGGAGTTCTGCAAAATAATTTATTGAAAAAAGTTAAAATTTTTAAAATGATTGTAAGTAAGTGGATATAGAAATTGCAGTACATTTACCTCACAGAATTTATGTACTTGTGTATCCTAGAGGCATCTTTTGAATGAAGGTAACTTGCAGCTAAAGGGTAAGAGTCAGCAACATCTCTAAAACTTTCCCCTTGCGTCAAAACACCAATAGCACCAACTCTTAATGCCTCTAAGGCTCCTTTGCTGCCGCCTTCGCATAGGACAATTTTTCCTTTCGCCAACTTAGCATCAAGGGAATTGCTAGTACAAAACCTACATTTTTAATTACAGTATTTTTGTTAACAAATTATAAACTAAGTTTTCATCTGTATTTAATAATACGTTGTTATACAACTATGAATTTAAATTAGTTACCTGGATTCATCGCCATTTAAGTGAGCTTCTTTATTTGGAACATCTCCACTGTAGACAATAGGATACATTTTTCCCAAGAGGTCAAATGTATTCACGGAGATCCCCTAACATTAAAAATTAAAAAGAAACATTAACATAGTATATTATTAATTTAGTTATGAAGTATACATTACAAACCAAATTTTGAAGTCAGAGAAGATGAAATAAAAACTTATTTTAGAATATGATAGAAACAAAATTATAGATTTACCTCATAAACCTTGTTGTTTCCTAATTTCACCTTGGTTACAAATTTCCTTTTTTAAAGTTCCAGCTCCCACAATAATAGACCATGGTGAAAAATTCGATAATGAAGCAGGTTTTGGGCCATCGTTTCCTCCAGCAAATACAGTTAAAATTCCATGTGTCATTGCATGAAAGGATCCAAGCGACAATTCATCATTAAAAATCATAAATTGATTTTCTGTTTCTCCACCAATGGACACTGATATTATGTGAACTCCATCTGCTACCGCATCATGGAATGCATCGAGAATACTCGTTGAGTAGCACGTTGAAGTTCCACATACCTTATATATAGCAATACGGGCTGATGGAACCGCACCTCTAGATGTTCCTTCTCCTAAGCCAAACACACTTGCATGTTCGATAGGATTTCCAGCTGCGGTAGATGCTACATGCGTTCCATGACCGTAAACGTCAATGGGAGAGAGCATTGCATTATCATTCAGAACACCATAATATCTAGCCCCAATTAACTTACTACAAAAAAAAAATATTATATGAACAATTGTTTGTGATATACTCTCTTATAAATCAAATATTTTAATGAGTTCCAAAATTACTTCTTACTTGTTGCAAGTGAAGTTATAGATTTGACAAACACCCTTCCATTTCTTTGGAGGTGGTCCGAAGCCTTTATCATTAAAACTCTCGGATCCTGGCCAAATTCCAGAATCTATTATTCCAATGATAACATCGGATTCATATGATTCTCTCTTCACATTCATTGGAAAACCGATAAAATCCCAGGATTTTGTTGTAAGGAGATGTCTCTTTTTATTGGGAAATACAGCCACAACTCCATCCAATCCTACAATATCAATTTTCGTAATTAAACATAAAATTATTAAGTATAATGAATAAATATAATTTAGTTTTCAATAGTTAAAAATTAGTGTCTACACACCTTCCATTCTTTCTGCTTCTGCCTTGGTTAGTTTTGCAACAAACCCTCCAAAGCTAGGTTTGTAATGATGTAGTAAAGCTTTTGGCTCTTGACTGTTAAAATTGAAAATAAATATAATGAGTAACAAACCAATTATTAATAATATAGTTTTATGACTAATTTCATATTTTGTTATGATCAAATAAAAGGGAGACCTAACAAAAAAATAGTAAAAGTTTAAAATAAATTATCAGAGACCTATCAAAGAAAATATTAAATTGCATGTAACTGTAACAAACAAATATATCATAAACTAAATGACTTTCTTAACATATGTCACTTTATTCTACTGTATTATAATTTTAGACCATTATTTTAAGAGAAAACCACTAATATACCACTTTAAATTTTGAGTTTGTTTAAAAAATTATATAGGAGAAAAATCAAAAAGGTTAAATGATATATTATGAAGGGCAACAAATTTAAATAAGGGATAAAAATGAAATTAAATAAATAATTTTTTTTTGAAAAGGCTAAATCATATATAATCAAGACCTTGCTTAAGAAATGCCAAGTCTAAAATGGTCCAAAGTGTCCAAAAAGTTACCGGCCATAGAGATAACAAAAGCAGAATTAAGATGCCAAACACCCCAAAATAAAAAAGGAAAACTGGAGCACTAAACCAGAACACAAAGCTAACAACCACCCAAACAAAACTCCCTAAATCAATTAATTCCTCATCTGGCAACTAATGAGCCTTTAAGACAGCAGCCAAAAAACACAAAGGAACTCCAATAAATGGAAAGAATTCTTGGAACTGCTAAACACCAACCAAACCAGCTGTAACTAAAACCGACAACCGACCGGTCGCACTTGAGTTGCACACTTAAAAACTCAAACCTAAATAGGTTTATGTGATGTTGGATGACTTAGAAAAATATTTTCTTCAACATCCTTACCCTTATTTATTGTACTATTAAAATTTTAAAACTCTAATTTAAATATGCAACCTATCAGAAGCTTGGTGTAGCATGTTTTTGTAATGGACCAATGCCGAAACTTCATCTTTCATATATCCCGTATATACTATGTAAGTCTTATCAATGGGGGAAGAATATCATTGAATAATATGGTATTAGCTAATATTCCGGTGTACTACTTGTCTTTCTTCAAAGTTCCAGAAAAAATAGTACATGAATTAACAAGAATCCAAAGAAATTTCTTATGGAATGGCTCGGAGGAGAAAGGAGGAATACCGCGGATAAAATGGAAGGACTTATGTAAACCAAAAATAGAAGGTGGGTTGGGAATAAAGGATATCGCAAACTTTAATATGGCATTGATGTGTAAATGGATTTGGCGTTGTTTGGCGGAGAAAGATTCAATCTGCCATAAGTTGGTGCAACAAAGATATGGATCCGTTATAAGAAGTTTAGTTTTTGATGAAGGGAGTAGGAATTCGGCGAAAGAATCCTTGTGGTGGATAGATCTATTAAAACTGAATATTGATAATGACTTGTTGGATGGTTCTGGTTTTATGAATTGGATAAATTGGAAACTCGGTAACAGGGACTGCGTCTCATTCTGGCTCCTTAGGTGGATTGAAAATGAGCCTTTATTTTTAGCATTTCCTAATGTTTTTGCTGCAGCAGAAAATAAAAAGGCTTCCGTGAAGGATTATGGTGCGTGGGTCGATTCCGAGTGGGTTTGGGATATAAAATCAGACTTGATGTTGAATCATGAGGTAGAGCAGAGTGAAGTTGCGAGTCTAGAAACAATTTTGCACGGTGTCAGCTTGTCTTGTGACTCACCAGATAAACCGATTTGGCCATGGGAAAGTTGTGGTGCTTTTTCTGTTAAATCCTGTTATGAGAAACTTATGTAGGGACATCCGGGCTCTTTGCTTGACGCCAAATGCAGGCAGAGTTTGAATGTAGTTTGGGAATCGAAAATTCCGTAGTCAAAATATTTGGGTGGAGGATGCTACAAAACAGATTAACTACCCGTGAATAATTGAATCGGAGGGAATCATTGAAGGTGAGGACAATTGTAGGTGTGTTTTATTTAATACAACAATTGAAAGTAGCGAGCATTTATTCTTGGAATGCAATATGTCAAAACGCATATGGGCTGCGATTTGGTGTTGGTTAGGTGTTCAGTCTATTATCGACAACATAGGTGATAATTGTCGGAATAAAGTCTTAAATGCTTATAATGTTTTCAAGGGGAAGGTTGGTAAGGGTTGGGAAGGTTCGATTTGGTTGGCAACAGGTGGTGCTTATGGAATGCTAGGAACGGATTGTGTTCAACAACGAAGTCTTTGATATTGGTGAGATATAATATTCAAAATCAAGATGGTTTCGTGGTGGTGGTTGCAAATAGGTTCAAACCAGTTAAATTGCAATTTTTATGAATGGAGTAAAAGTCCACTAGACTTTATGTTAATAGTCAATTTTATTTAATGTAGGTTAAGATTATTTTCTTCTCCTTTGTATATGGGTTAAGTACCCTTAGCACTCAAATTTTAAATATAAGTGTTGCTTATAAAAAAAAAAAAACCTGTTTTCTACCTAAATGTTTTCCAATATCCAAACCCAAGATTTAAAAGTATTTTTCATTCTCTTCTATAACTCCAAAGATTTCCAAAAACCTTTGTCTTTCTAAATTTTCCCTTGAGAATACCATAAACCATATAAAATCTAAGATTGTCATAGTGTAAAACACTAAAGAGATACATATTTATAATAACAATTAATATCCAATAAACAAAGTCCAAAAACACAACCCTTAACAAATGGATCTATAGGCCGAACCAAGAAAAAAATACAAAACATGCAAATCAAGAAACTGTCAATTTTATCGAAAACCCAAAATCCGGGAATCGCCCAAACCAGACATTTTTGTTATTTTTAAGCTTCCTAATTTTTGACAATCTCAAAATATATTTTCTTTCTCTTCATCAATATCAATAGAGATTTTAAGGCACACTTTAATACACTTTCTTATGTCCCATTTAGTTTTTATTTTCAATGTTAAAGGGAACTTTTGTCTTTAGATTATCATTTACAATAAATTTGTATATTACTTTGTGTAGGAGGTGCTTAAAGGATAATGAATGGATTAACCTTGTTTGATGAGCCAACAAGAATTAATCGAGAATATGTTAGTACTGTTGAAAGTCCTCAAACAGTGTAGCCCCAGCTGAATGTATATATTATATGGAATTTAACACAGATTAGTTCATGTAGAAACAAGAGACCAATAATATTAGGAATAAATCACCTTTCTCTTTTTCTCTCTTTTAAAAAGGTAAAACAATAACCTTTTATCAACAAAAAGAGGTCATAAAACCAGCAAAAGAATAAATAAATATTCAAGTTCCTACTAAAGATAATCTTTAAGCTTACAACATTTTCTTCAAAAAAGGAGAAACTCATCCTCGGGACCATTACACACTTCTTTTTAAATTGCATCCATTTGATACACTTATTTTGAATATGGAAAGGTAAGTAAACTACAAAGTTACAACTTATAAATCTAATGGTCATGCGCAGAGTTAATAGCTTTGTAAATTCATTAATGAATCTGATTCCTAAGAATTGAGGCAATTCGTTTTACATGTTGTAGGTGATGATTGAGAAAAGTCAAAAGGAGGAGAAAAATTATGCATCAAACTAGATAGTTCTTCAAATACTACATTGCACAAACCTACTAATGATTTTCTGGAAACAAAACGAGGAATTCAGGAAACAAAACAAGGAATGCAACAAAAGCTTGCTATTTAATTTAGGTTGAAAGGTAGAGTTTTAATTCAGTTTAATGTATAAATTCTGTTACATTTGAATGGATGATATATGAACATGAACTAGATTTCATCATTTATAGTTATATAATTTTGAATTTTAAGTATATATTAATAATTTTATTCATGTTTGATGTACGAATATTGCTTTTCTAAAGAGATAATGTTTTGAATGATAATAATTCTATGCAACTATTTATTTATTAGAATGTTTTTATCAAAAATAGAAGTAACAAATTATATAAAAAATTAAACACGAGTTTTTTTCTTTAAAAATTAATATTATTACTTAAAATATCATTAAGAATCAGTAACTATTGACAAATCGTCACAACTCAGAGTTAGTGACAATAAAAAAAATCGCCGCAGAATAGCTTTTATTCTTTGTGGTGGAAAGATATTCTATTTTTGCAAAATTCTTATTATGATGATTTTTTTGTTGAAAAGTGTAGGTTCGATATCGGTAATGGTTACAACACATCTTTTTGGCATTCTTGTAGGAAAGAGGAGAGGAGTCTCAAGGAGCTATTTCCGGTGGCTTTTTCTTCTACAAAGTTAAAATGCGTATTTGTGGCTAGTATGGGAGGATGGAGGGGTGATGTGTGGGAGTGGGGGGACCTCGGCATCCCGTATTCTTTGGAGACCGAGGCTGCAGACTTAGATAGGCAGCAGCTCCGTAGCATGCTGGGCAGCGTGTGCTTGCGGCCGGATGTGAGGGATGGAGTGCGGTGGCTCGCGGAATCGGACGGTATATTCTCGGTTCGTAGTTGTTAAAATCTTTTTAGTTTTTTTCACTTACCAAGAGGGCCTTTGAATAAGTACGATAGAGTTTATTCTATGATTTGGAAAGTGGTGGTTCCGTTAAAATTAAAGGCTTTTGGTTGGCGGTGTTTGATAGATAGATTACCCACTAGGGATCTTTTGTTATCTAGAGGTATTATTATTCCCTCTTTAGGTTCTTGTTGTTTGTGTGGTTTGAAGAGGGAATCCATGAATCACTTGTTGTTTAAATGTTCGGTGTCTTCGGTGATTTGGAACAAGATAGCTTGTTGGGTGGGTTTGGTAGATTACAAGTTTGAAGATATTGGGAATTGTTTTTTGGTTTGGCATAATTTTTGCAAAAAGCACAATGTTAGAGCCGGTACGGAAGTATCGTTGTGGTTGTCGGCTTGTTGGTCTATTTGGAAGTTTAGGAATGAGATCATTTTCCGAAATGATAGTTGGAGTGTTTCAGACATTGTTTGGAGTGTTAAGGAGCTCTGGTGGAGATGGTCCTTCATCGGGAAAATTACCGGCACAAAATTATAATTTCTTTGAGTTTACAAATGACCCTTTTTTGTATTATTCTTAGATTATATTTGGCTTGTAAATTTTTTCTGGGGCTTTTGTTTGTTTCGTCCCGCTCTTTGTAATCTCTTCGATAGAACTATTGGTTCTTTATAATGAAAGCTTGATTAAAAAAAATAATATCGCCGCAAACCCTTTTTCTTGTAGTATATACATTTTACTCATGTGAAGAGAAGTATAACCATGCAACATTTTATCTATTTGCTTTTTCTTTTACCATCTCACTAAGAGATGTGTTTTTATTATTAAAAAAAGAGAAAATATGAATCTATTATAATTGAGAAGTGGTAAAAGTTCATGGATAGCAAAAATATTTTATCTCCTTTCTTAAGTAAAATCACCAAAAATATTTGAAGTCTAACTAGGTGATTAGGACATTATTCAATTGATTAGAAGACTTGTAACTGTCGGTAAAGTTCTTAAAGAATTTTGTAACTCTCGATTATTTTTTAACAACAAATAAATGATAGGCAACTAAAAACCCCAAAAGAATACATAAAGATCCTAAATATGCACAAGACGCACAATACCAATAAAATACACAAAAGTTCGAGAAAAAAAAAAGTAAAAAACATGCTAAAAAAAATCTAGATCTCACCCCAAGAAACACCATCAGTAGAAAAGAATCCACTTAAAACGCCACAATAACTCCCCACCACAATGTCAAAAACTGTCAACCTTCTATTAGCTTAAGTAAATAATAGAGTTCTTAAAGAAAACACATGAATTAATCACATACGTATCTAAATTTCATTTTTAACGTGTCGATTGTTTTACACATAGACAACTTTATCACAGTTAATAATTAAATTATAAATACATTACGTGGTTTTAATTATTTATACAGAAGAAAAAATAAAAATAAGAAGGACGATTAAAAAAAATAATTTAATTTATAATTTTTTAAAAATTAGAATAAAGTAAATTTGAGTGGAAGAGCTCAAGGACAAATGTGGTTTTAAATTTTTTGTTGCAAGAACTCAAATATCCATTTAATTATTTTTAGAGACGCTCAACTATGTAAAAAATGGAGCATAATGTGTCTTTATCATATTTAAAAAAAAAATGTAAGTAACATTTAAAATAGGATGAAAGAACTAAAACTGTCTATATCATCTCAAAGGTGCCCGCTGTTAAAACAATTACATATTAGCACATTTCTTTTAATAAAAATTGGAAATTATACCAAAATTGTTTAAAACAATAGCATGACTATTTTTTTAATGAATAAAATATAAAAATTAAAACTTTAATTTAATATAAATTTATCTAAATATTACTTAATAACAAGAATTGGATTGATTTTTCTAGAATTAATGAAAAAAAGAAGCA
This sequence comes from Vicia villosa, assembly GCF_029867415.1. Taxonomy (NCBI): domain Eukaryota; kingdom Viridiplantae; phylum Streptophyta; class Magnoliopsida; order Fabales; family Fabaceae; genus Vicia; species Vicia villosa. The sequence goes on along the minus strand of NC_081186.1, from coordinate 82,371,504 downwards.
AAACTCACCTTAATTTATTTACATATGGATCATTATTCGACATGTATGGTACATCATCACCACTTATTAATATTAATTTTCAATTAAGTAGTACAATATACAACATTATTCTTGATCATTAGGCTCATACATTTACAGCTTTTAATAAAATTAATATTCGACAAGTTTGCTCTTTTATTTACTTCTTCAGATAAAATTACTATTAATATTCCACAAGTTTTCACTTTTATTTGCTTCTTCAAATAAAATCATATTTTAAACATGTTGATACTCCATAGCCACATTTGCCAAACTTGGTTGATTCCTAATTTCACTTTGGTTACAAATTTCCTATTTATTGTTCCAGCACCCACAATAATAGACCATGGTGAAAAATTAACCAAGGAAGCAGGAGTTAGACCAAAATTTCCTCCAGCAAATATCGTTAAAATTCCATGTGTCATTGCATAAAAAGATCTAACCGAAAATTCTTTGTTAAAAATTTTATTTTTGTTTTCCATTTCTCCTCCAATTGACACTGATATTATGTCAACTCCATCTGCTACCGCATCAATGAATGCATCAAGAGTGTTGCACAAAGAAGTTCCACACATCTTATATATTGCAATTCGGGCTTATGGAACTCTGCAATGTTCCATCTCCTAAGCCGCAATAGATGCTACATGTGTTCCATGACTGTAAAAGTCTATGGGAGTGTTCATTGTTGCATCTTGAATATTACCATAATATCTTGTCCCAATTAATTTTCTAAAAAAAAAAAACATATATATCAACAACTATTAGTATTATATACTATTGTAAATTAACTATTTTTACGTTGAGTTACAAACATAACATCTTACATATTACTTGTTGCATGTAATGTTATGGGTTTGTCAAATTCCTTCAATTTGTTTAGTGGTGGTCCTAACTTTTTATCATTGAATGATTCGGCCAAATTTCAAATTCTTGCTAAATTTCAAAGTTTATCACTCTAATGATAACATCAGATTCTTAGAAGTCCCTTTGTAATAATGGTGTATAGACTTTATTTTTTTGATAAAATTGAAAATAAAAATAATGTGTAACCAGTCTATTTTTTCTGACTCGTTTCATATCTAATTATGGAAGATAAATGAGGCATAACGAAAAGCAAATGAGATTTGTAAATTAACAAATACATAACGTGTTTATTATAGATAAATGTTTAAGGAATGAAATTGTCAAAAACTTAACGTTACAGGGAAATAAGGGAACGTTCCCTTTTTTTCTAAATTTTTTTATCATAGTAATAATTTGCGAATTATTATACTAATTATATAATTTTAAAATTCTAATGACAAAAAAATAATAAATAAAATCAAAAGTATGACTCACCTCATTTAATCAAGGAAATCATAGTAGTTTGAAAAGGAAAAAAAGCATCTCTCTCAATGAAGCTGCAGAAGTTAGAACAAGACTTAATTAAAAGTGATGAAGATCTAAACATCCTTATTAATTAAGATAAAAAAAATATGACTCACCTCCTTCACTCAAGTAATTTTAATCAAGAAAATCACTGTAGTTAAAAATTCCGGCTGTGTTGGGAAGTTGTCGTGGCCTTATCAAGGAAGTCATAGAAGCAAAGTTAGTTGGTTTTTGTGGATTCAGCAGTGTTTAAAGAGAGAGAGGGGTGTTTTAGAGAGAGAGAGGGGGTTTATTGAAAGGAGAAATGGAAGAAGACTGATGAAATTCGAAAGCAGCTCCTCTTCTTCTTCTTATTCTTCTTCAATACTTCGTTGGTTCGTACATTGTAAGTGGATAATGAGCTATATCCTCTATATCTCTCACTATTTATAATCTTCATCATTGCACTATAAGCCAACATCATATCAAGATATTTAACACCAAAGTGATAAAAGAGAGACAAAAATTAGTGAGTTAGGCAAAGCAATCTGCAATCCAACTTTTTCTTTTAATTTGCATCCAACTTTTGCTTTTGCTTTTCTATTTAGCATATAGTGAGTTAACGGTACAAATTATTTTGCAGTGATAGGTGCCAGAATATCACGCCAAAGCGACACATATTGGCTTTATTTTATTTAGCACATTTTTATTCTTGCATTATCATCACGTTTTTTCTAAAGCTAAATTATTCTCTTGCATTATTATCACGCTTTTTCTAAAGCTAAATTATTGTAGTCTCGTAATTGTAGGGTAGTTGTTACTTGTTACTTTCGAAAGCAACACATCAACAACTCGGGTTTAAATATAAAGGACTCATACATGATTATGCACAGACAAAGATATAAACTTTTTGGTCTATGTGGGGATATTATCTTTCATTTGTCATCATCTCTTCACCAAAGTAATGGTAGTCTGTGTGTGAGGATTTTTCATCGTTTTAATCTCATAACTTTAAAAACCTTTACTAAACATTATAAATATAACTTTTTATATTATATTATTATGTCTCAGCCTGATAATTTAATAAGTATAATGTAATATAGCTCGATAATTTAGTAATTATACTTAAATTACATTGCTTATTTTAAAAAAAGTAATTATACTTAAATTACATTTTTGTTACATAATATTCAAATTATTTGTATATCATTAACAAATTCGTTCATTCAATTCGTATAACATAATATATTTAACCAAAGCAATTAAATCGAACCGATCATTAGACCAAAATAGGTAGAGGTTCGAAAATTAAAAATCTTACTGAATTAATGTTTAATCGGTAATATTTAAATGTTATTTTTAATTTAATATATTAATATATATTTTATTATTTTTATAAAATTTAGAATTTTTAATATCTTACACAATTTGATATTGTATTTGTAAAAAAGAACATATATATACTATACACATAGAAAGTCCCTTGTTTGCATGCCCTTTTGCCAATGGGCTTTACTAAATGTTTTAGGTTTTGTGTAATGAGCTTTACTATTGCATCAATTATTATTTTGTTCCTCTAGACAATTATATGTATATATTCCCTTTTCAGTTTTTACATTTGTTTCACCTTTTAATCAACGCAGGCATGAGATAGAAGATTCAACGGCTATCAACTCTAGATCTAGGATTTTTAACCAAAAGATAACCTAAAACTAACTAGAGAATATAATATAAAAATTCTGAATAATTTTCTACCCTCCAATAAGAGGAAGGGTTTTTTAAATACACACAGAATCCAAATGGATTGAATTAATATGCCAAGTCCACTTGAAGGAAAGATTAAATAACATAATAATTAAAATTAAACTACTCTATTATGGAAAAAGAATTAAACTACTCTACTTTGGAACAAAGTCTTGCATCGACTTGAGCCTAATTCTAATTTTTATTGGCATGCTAACACTACTATCTGGCCCGACAAACTCCTTGTCCTCAAGGTTAGGTTTGACGACGTTTTGAGCTGATTTGAGCGAGGAAGCCCAATTCAGAAGTCCACTAGAATTCGGATGTGCAGAAACGTCTTGGGAAACAACTGGTGAATCTGAAGGAATAGGGATATTATCTTTGGAGATCTTGAGTGGTGCATGCGGTACAAATGGGAACAGGGTTTTGTCAAATTGTGAGAGATTATTGGCATGCATGGAAAGGATAAGTCACATTGGGTAAGTGGATCAATGGTAGGAATATCCAAGGGCTGAGATTTTGCGGTGGGACGTCCAAGACCACCCCGCTATTCAGATAGAAAGCAAGAATTTTGGGAAAGTACCATTTTACATGGAACCTGGCGCTGCACTTTATCAGAGAAAATAGGCGTGTTAAAGACTTTTAAGTCTTCAGTTCCCTTTGCACACTTAATAGTTTCCAATTTTTTCAAAACGCTCTCGGTTGCAATTCTCTCTTCATTTTCTTCTAACTGAATATTTCTTTCACCCTCCTTTGTAAGTACACAATGTTTTGTTCTTCTCTCTTCAATAAGAACATCAAAACTTCTATCATTATTGGATAATATAGAGCCGAAATTGTCATTTGAGCCTTGAAACTCAGATGGAATGGAGGCAAAGTGAGTGGACAGATCATCACCATGGTAAGAGCGCAACTAAGATATGTGAATCACTGGATGGATCTTTTAACTTGACGGAAGATCCAGTTTGTAAGCCACCTTGCCGATACGTTCTAAAACGCTGAATGGGCCGTAAGAATATTTTGGGAGTTTCTGTGAAACACGACGGTGGAGAAGGACGAGAACGGCCTCTACAAAGGGACAATCTTGACGTATTTTATTACTTTTTGTTTCCATGCTTACTCTACTGCGTTCCAAGTTTCGTTTTAAAGTGTTAAGAATTCCATTCCTCTGTTGCAGAGATTAGTCAACGAGCGAATCTGTTGACGAACCAGAGCTGTAGTGGGAGAAGGATGGTGGTTGGCGGCCATAGAGAGCTTCAAAGGGGGGCATATTTATGGAACTATGAATAGTCTTGTTATGCCAATATTCTTTTAAGTGTAAGTATTTAAACCATTGTTTAGATTGATACGCACGCTTGTACTTTAAGGTGGTGCCTTGTGCTCGAAAGATTTCCTTCTAGAAAGTATTAAGGGAAAGGGGTTCGTGGTAAAAAAAAGATCGATTTTGGGATACCAGGGAACCAGTTGATTTCAACAGAAAAGTTTAAAGCTACACCTTTATAAGAGAATTTTGACAAAAGCCCAATGAAATGACAAAATTTAGTGGACCTCTCACAGACAACCCAGATTGCTGTGTGTCTAAAGGAAACTAGTAAGTGTGTTATAAAGTCCATTGTCAGTTTATCGCACACTTTGTTATGTAAGGGTAGAGGTTGCAGTAGCCCTTGTCATTTTGGGATGTATTTATTGTGTTGGCAAATAGAACAATTGGTAACAAACTATTTTGTGTCTTTGTAGATTCCCGGCTAGAGAAAGGAGGAAAAAAGACGAGCCAAGATGGGTTGAAGTTTGGAGTGACCTCAAACTGGGGCTGTCTGATATTCCATGATAATCTTATGTTGTGGTGGTCTACTTATAGTATGTAAAGTTTTTCCTTGTAGTATAATAGTTCTTCTTTAACTAGGAACAATGGATATGTGTTTGGATCTGATAGTACCTTGTTCATGAGAAGTAGACATTGTTGATATGTTTTGTAGTATTGCCTGAGTTGGATGACTAGGAGTGGAATTGAGGAAGATATGGATAGAAGGGTAACTTCTTCTTCAAACTTGGTTAGATTTTCCAAGTTTGTATAATATGTCAAAGTTAAAACCTTGCAATTTAGTAATCCATTTGTGTTGTTCAAGGGATTGAATTGTTTGAACCAATAAGTTCTTCAAACTCTTTTGGTCAGTATATATGTAAAAATGTCTACCAATCAAGTACCGACGCCATTTGTTTACAGGCTGTATGATTGCATAATTTCACGTTCATACAGCCTTTGTGTTTTAATGTTGTTTTATGTGTTCCTCTAGTGTCACCCTGATTTGGTGATAATCTGATCGAAGATCGATCTTAGAAAAAATAGTTGAAGAATCTATTTCATCGAAAATATCATCAATTGTTGGGATGGGAAAACGGTCGCAGATTGTAACTACATTAAAAGCTCTATAATCAACGTAAAATCTCCATGATCCATCTTTTTTTCTTACTAATAGTGTAAGTTCTCTGTTTTTAGGGTTGGCTTAATTTTTGTAAAAACAAATAACAGCAATAATATGTATCATAGGATGTAAAACTTGCTAATATAACATAGGTACAAAACACAACAGGTATAACAAGAAGATGTCTTATGAGATGTTGCAACATGTTCTGGAATAACATGTCCTACGGAATAGGTGTTGACATCGCGCCTGCTGAGCTAGATTAATGAGATTCAGTTTCAATTTAACATATGCGGAATATTCTCTGAATATTATGCAAATAATATAAGGCGTTATATGTTTAAAAGGTGTGAAGAATCAGCATTAACATTCTCGACCTCAACAGGAATCTCTACCTGTTCCAGCTCTTCGTCATATGTTTCTCTACTTCGACCAACCTCATCAGTTTTCTTAAAAGCCATTTCAGCTTCTTTGAAAACTACATCTTGACTGGTGATACTCCTTCTGTGACCTAACTTTATGCACCATAGCCTATAAGCTTTGACTCTTTCAGGGTATCCCATGAACATGCATTTCAGAGCTCTAGGTTCGACCTTTTCTTGCCTAATGTGAGCATAGGCTACGCAGCCTAGTACTTCCAATCTGCCGAGATCTGGTGGGTGTACAAACCAAACTTCTTTAGGTGTCTTCATATCTAACGGTGTCTAAGGACATCTGTTTATCAAATATGTTGTTGTCTAAGCCTAAAACACCTTCTTTAACCTAACACTAGTAAAGATGCATCTAACTATATCCAAAATAGTTCAATTAAACTTTTTAGCCAAACCATTTCGTTGTGGAGTACCTGCAGTAGTTCTGTACCTTGTAATACCAGAGGCAGCATAAATACCAGAGTCTTCCAACTTTTGAAATTCCCAAAAGTTTCATCCTTAGTCTTCTGGATGAAAACCCATAATTTTATGGGATAATCATCTACTATGGATAGAAAATACCTTGCTCCTGAATGTGATGAACACCTTGTAGGCCCCCAAAGATCAGCATGGGTATAATCAAGGGATCCATGTGTTCTTTGTCTGCCTTTGTTGAACTTCAGTTGCAAGATTTTCCAAGTACACGGGGTTCACAAAACTTCACCTTTTCGAATTTGTCTCCACCAAGCAGATTATGTTTCCTTAATTCGACCAGACCCCTTTCACTAATATGGCCCAATCTCATGTGCCAGATTTCGGTCTTCAACAAAGGTTTCGTGGATGCAACATTTGTCGAACCACTTACAAGTTCAGCCTCTAGAGTATATAAGCCTTGTTTCTAAACTCCTCTCAAGACTTCCTTCGACCCCTTCATGACTCTTAGGATACTTTTCTGTCCTCGTAAAACATATCCTTTCTTTTCGAATTCACCAAGAGAAATAAAATTTCTTTTCAAATCAGGAACATACCTTATTTCAGTCAACAACCTTATTAACTCATTATGGAGCTTAAATCTCACAGATCTAACACCTTTAATCTTGCAAGCTTTGTTGTTTCCCAGTATTACAGACCCATCACCTTGATCACATAATTACTCGAACAACTCTTTATTTGGAGTCATGTGCCAAGTGCAACCTGAATCCATAATCCACTCCTTACTAGAGTCACCGCTTGAAACCAAAAGAACATTTGATGATTCAAAATCATCTTGAACAATGGCAGCGTTGTCATTATCCTTACCTCCATGATCTTTCAGGCATTCATGGCACACCTTTCTTGTGTGACCCTCCTTCTTACAATGATAGCATCAAATACCAGATGTTTCGCCATTGTAAGACTTCTGCTGACTTTTGTCTTTCTTCTTGTCGAACTTAGTATCCTTTCACAAGATTTTTCCGTTAACGGGAAAACCTTCGCCAACGATCCAAGGTTTATGGCTTTTTGTTAAATATCTAAGGGCCACTAGGTGTGGAAGTGAGATCCCTTACCTCAGTTTTATAAAATATCTGAGGGCTAAAATTTTTTATTAAAAAAAATAATAAAACATGGCGCTCCCAAGCCCTATACCCCAGTTTCTTTCATTGTTCGAGGTATAAGTTTCGCCACTTTAATAAATTGTGTCTAAACTAAAACAAAAATCGTTGAAACTTCATAGAGGCGTCAAATTTATGTTTTAACAAATATATCCAAGTTAATCAATTGAAATCATCAACAACTATTAAAAAGTAAACTTTACCATCATAAGTAGATTTTCCATCCCATAAATAACAATTTTCAAGATCAAAACTTTGTGCAAAAAACATATTATTGAATTTCAATGGAAGACTTTTGAGTTTAGCTAAAGGAGATATAGTACATATATTTGAATTGAGATCTGAAGGTACTACAAAAGGGATCTTATGGCTAGAACTTTTCAACATAGAATCAAACAAGTAGCCTAGTATGTGATTCCATAAAGTTGCACTATTATTATAGGAGACAAAATTACAAACATTTGAAAAACTAGTTAATGGTTTAACATCATCAACTTCAAAGATGTATAAACCTGAACTAGGATCACCATTGCTAATCATCTTGGATTTCTTGGAGTATTGGATGGAAAATGAGGGTTACCATGAAATGTAGGGATCGGTAAACAAGAAATCTTGAAGAAATAAGTTATTATTTAGAACAATGTTACTTATGGCTTTAACAGGTATGTGATTTCCAATTGGTAAAAATAAAAATTTGTCAAGTAAAGGTTTGTGGGAGGTAAAAGAGGAGATATCAAAGCAAATATGAGAGGTATTCATGAAGGCTTTCAGGTGTACCTTTAAAATCCTGAGATTTCTTTTAACCTAGAGGGTATTCATGAAGCTTGATGCATTTTTCCTTTAGGTGACCAACAGCACCACAATGAACACAAGTTAGATTATCTTTCTTGAAATTATTAGTGTTGTTACTTTAATCAACATAAGCAATAGGACTTTCAGTAGGATTCAAGGTAGTTGTAACCTCTTGATCAGTGCATTTTGATGCACATTCCTCTATATTTATACTTATGCATTTCCATACTTTACCTTGGTTACTTTTCTATTTTCATGTATTTTAATAAATCTGTTTATTTTTGTACTTATTTGATTTTAGCACTTTATTTTCAACATTAGCAGTCTGCACTAAAATGATCATAACTGGAGTTACGGGAACCGAATTGCGGCGTTCTAATAGAAAGAGCTGCCACTTTTTTGTTGGAGTCAAAGGCAGATTCGGAGTGCATAATTCCGAGAATTTCGTTTAAATTTCAGAATTAGATATATTTTTGTTTTGGGCCATTTGTTATGGCCTGAGTTATGTATTTGAACCAGTTGAGTAGTAAACCGAATGAGTTGTTTTCTCTATTACCTAGAAGCCGCTCACTGTTCATGATCTACATTCTATTAACGAAAAATATTATTTCTTTCACGATTACGATGGAGAACTAATTCCCTGAGTTGATCTGCTGTAATCACGTTATGACACTTTAAGGTTTTTAATTTACTAATTCAATTTTGTTTCTCTTTCAATTCTATTTTATGAAATTGCATTTGCTTAATATGTTGTTTCATGAAATGTGTTGATTAAATTCGTATGATTGTATTCCTAATCGTTAATGGCTATATGTGTCGCATAGTCATTGAATCGTGTTTGTAATTCGTGTTTGCTTAATTCACGTGGGCTTAATCCGTTTTCTTAATTCGAAAAATAGGAATTCAATGTGTTCTATATTGGTTTGCGCTTGTCTGTTGGTATTAAAATCGAATAGAGATCGAAGACGCTGGAGGAATTGGTAAGGTAAAAACCAGTGATTAGCAGGAACTCGAAAACATTAGATTAACTTATTTATATAACCACTTATTATATTCACTAGATTGTTATGTTCTTAACTTTTATTTTGAAATCATAAACCCCCTCATAATCGTTTCTATTGGTTAATAACAATACAATAATCCTTTTGATACAACTCGAGTCATTGTCACTAAACTACAGTTTTCAAAAATACTCGTTTTTGACCCGTTTGTGACAGCGGATCACGTCTATATGCTTCTCTTTCATCTTGAGAAATTATAGATCACACAAAATTGATTGAAGTTTCGGGATCCGTAAGAAGGATTTGACCACGAACCTAATTGATAGACTCATTGAGTCCCACTAAGAATGTAAGAATGTGTTTGTTTTGAATATAGTTCATAATATTAATAGGTTTCACTCCAGTACAATTGCACATGTGAACGGGTCGACATTCTCCCAATTCCTTCCATTAAGACTTGAATTTTGTGTAGCAGGTACTTGAATTCACATGAATTGACATGGAACTACTGAAGAAAAGAGCTTCCATCCAACTTCTATATTTCTCCCCAAAACCCATCCTATACAATAATTATCTCATAAAGTCCCAAGATAGACAATCAAAAGCTTTCTCGAAATCCACTTTTAACATCATACACCTCTTCTTGAATCTCTTTGCATAATACAAGACTTTGTTGACCACCAACTCCCCCGTCTAACATATTTCCATTAAGAATGAAAGCAGATTGACTAGTATAAACCAACTTACCCACCACCTTCTTCAATCTATGGGAAAGAAGTTTGGCCAAGATCCTACAACATATCGGCAATTTCATATTATCAATAAACACAATAAATCTTCCATTTTCATTCTATTCACAAAATGACTACTATATTTTTCGCTCATTATCAACTTTAACCACATTAAAATCATCCCCCACACACCACCCACCCACCGGAAACTTAGCTTTACAAGCCTTCAACTCCTTCCATAACCTCCTATTCTAGGATAAAAGACAAGAAGAGTAAACAATGAAAACATAAATTAACATACCTTTCCAAGAACAAAAAACACCTACAAATCTGGAGCCCACCAGAACAAAAAACTAAAATAAGAATCAAACACACTTGGTTTCCAAAAATCTAGAGCCCACCAGAATTGCTAAACAAAGCTTTGGAAGACCAAACCATCTCAGTTCCTCCCCACAACTCTAACACGGTAGAATTTGAAATCGAATGAAGTTTTGTCTCTTGTAACAAACAACAATTAAAGTTTTCCTTCCTCAAAAAACAACTCAATCGTTTCCTCTTAATCGAGTTGCCCAACCCGTGCATAACCGACTCGATTTTGAGACATCTTTCATATTCTTGACTTTCCAATCTCTACCTTCCAAAGTTTTACCCGTTTCAATTAAATCAATTTATGATGCAACTCCGTCTAGACCGTATTTAGAGGCACGATTCCACAATTTTAAAGCAACCTGCTTCCTTTCTTTCTCCCAAAATCTCCTGTTACCCTGATCCAAACAAGAGTCCAAAACTTCTTCGCAAGGAACATCATCACAAACCAGAAACGTACTCCAACTATATTTTTGTTTTCGAAGAAGACCGTTCGAACCACCTTGAAAATTTGCCAAAAAGCATTGTCGTGGCCTAACTTGGGACAAGATGAAATCGAAACCTACATCCAGCATCTAAGAGGAAGAAAATAATTTCTAACAACCAGAGACGGCGGAGAAAACGTGTTGCAGTTAGAAGAACAAGGATAAATATCTATAGATTGAGTGGGATTTGAAACAAATTCGTGACCCATCGTGGAACCGAAAAGAGAAGAAGAAACCAAATCCTCTACAGAAAGCAAACTGTTGAAAGAGTATAGTGGAGTACTTTCGCTTATATCGTATCAAGATTAGATTTCACCGACCTAACTTTGTATGTCAACCTATATATATATATATATATATATATATATATATATATAAATGAACTCGTTAACGATCAATATAATTACGTATCGACGTCTATAGCGTCCGTGTCCACAACGATATAGCTAGATTTACTGTATTGTTTAACTGTCGATTTCTCCACCATCTAAACAATACAAATAACGTTTTAAAACCGATACAACGTAAACATCAAACGTTAAATCCATGTCTGCAACTTATAGTTTGATAGATGATAAAGTTAGATCAAGATAAAAACATTCATGTCTCAAACATTTATACCATAGAAAAGCTTTAATAAACAAACTAAACCATCTATATTGATCATCACTTGTTCATACATAATATTCACAAGAAAAGCATACAAAAGTCAAGGAGGATTACATGTTATCTTGATACAAAAGAGTTTTAGCTATCCATAGAAATGGTAGCTTGCTCAATAAGGAAGGAATGAAGAATGACAAGCATCAACGGCGATTAATCGACGATCAAGGCTTCAAAACTCCAATTCTTCAGTTGCTACAGTAGACAAGGGTTCTTTGAGCTCTCAAGAAGATCAAGATCAAGTAAAATATCTTATTTGCTCCTTATATTGTAAATTTGTTTTCTGTCCAGGGCGCGTCGCGCCCTCTAGCGAGCATCGCGCCATTACACTTGAAGATCAAACCGCCCCAGCGCGCCACGCGTGCTTCTCTCTGCTGGAAGCTTCAACAAAATATCTGGCCCAGGGCGCGACGCGCCCTATTACCGCACAACGCGCGCTATGCTCTGCCCACCAGTCTTCAATCATGACCAAAACAAGCTCAAAACTTCCCAAAATTTGCTAAGACCTACAAAATCATAACTAAAACACATATTAACATAAAATAAAAGCTTAAAATTATAAACTAGCCTCTAATCCAGCCTCACCGTCTAAAACCTCCCCCTCCGCCTCTAATCCAGCCTCCGAACCTGAAGAAGAAAACACCATCTCATCCGACGGCGGAGAAACCACTCTGAGAGGGTCTTGAAAATCTTCTAACAGTTTAAAATGAGTAAGAACACGCTTAATTTTAAGGCACAACAACTCACCAATCACCGCTGCATATTAGTCTGGACAAGGATACGAGCTACATCTAAACGTTTCTAATTTGTAGTGTCAACACCCATCTAAATGAAAGAGCCCATAGGTTTGATATGAATTCGAAAACAGCCACTTAAACCTAGGTAACTCTCTCCCTATCCACCACCGTAGGATTCCATGGATTAAACTTTGAGAACCACTTAAACAGCCACTGAGAATAACTGTCCAAGAGTTCCTCCACAACTCTGTCAATGTTTCCCCTAAGAAGACATAAGTTTTCACCAAGCGGAGTAATTCTGATGTTAAAAAAACCTTCCATGTCAAAGATGTCTTGAATGTTATAAGACATGCCAACTTCCACATCATAGGCCCCAACAGAGGAATAGGCGATTCACAAACCTCTGAAAAAGACCTTCCCTCCGTTACCATTGAGCACTTACGAACTGTAACCTTTGAACCTAGCGGAGTACCAAGCTTAGCTTTCCCATCGAAGAACCAAACCGTTTCGATTCCCTTTGGAAACGAGGAATATTGACGAACAGTTTCTGATTTCCTAGAAAAATGTTATTAAGCTTTATTACCAGCCTATCTTCATCAGCAACATTGAAAAAACGAACAAAACCGAATTTGTTACCCTTCTTAGGTCTACGACCAAGAATAATGACTTCATCCACCGATCCATAATCTTAGAAAACCTCATATAAATCCCTAGTTGACATCTTATTAGGGAAATAAGTGAAAAAGAAAGAAGATTTTAAACTGTCAATCTTCTTTCTCTGATCACCGCCATTTGCAAGATCCCACCGCCCCTTGAAGTTTTTATTTTTGCCAATCCATCCCCCACCTTCGTCCACCCGAAATTCTATGCTCTCTCCACACTCTTTCTCTAGTGACTACGCATAAACTCATTTTGTTATACGCTTGCAAATAAGCATTGAATCCCAATACAAACAAATAGAGATTAATTAATTTAAATACATGGTAAAAGATTTGAATTTGAAGTTTTCAAGTAGAAATTCGGGCTTAAATTTATTTCTAAACATGAACCAATCCCATAATAACCTTTTAATTCGATCCAACATCTCCAAAAATCACATGTTGCTTGGTTAAAAAGAATATATTTTCTCATTAACCAATTCCCTCAAAGGGTCGCTTAAATGTTCAATTCCGATTACTCCTTCCAATAATGAGATATCAAGCCAATCACAAACCATACACCATATTACTTTTGCAAAAGACTATGAAAATTCAAGATGTGAATGACTTTATCTTTAATGGCAACAAAGCACACAAATTACATTTTGATTTCCTTGAATCACACCGCTTTTTCCCAATTTGTCTCACGATGGCAACCAGCCCAAAATGAACTTCAAACAAAAAAATATAGATCTTAGATGGAATATTTGTTTTCTACAAAATTACGCATGCCTTCCTTACGCCTTCCGAATACCTCTTTATTGCCTTCTATCTGGGATCCAAATGATTCTAACATGGAGGTCTTTACACTTGTTTTTGCTTTAAAAAAGCTTATAAGCTGTAATAATTTCTGAGTTAAACTTTATACTTCTAATCTTTGCATTCCAGTCTTTTTTATCCTTACTAGATTCATATTAATTTAAAGACCTCCATGTTGTGATACCATTGCAAAATTATTTTGACAAAAAACATACTTTTTTTTTCCACTTTCATACATACGTGAGAGATTTTAATTTATTGAAAATATATCATTTATTTTATACTAATATAAATATTTACTTTTACATTTCTTTAATGCTCTATAAATATCTAGCAATATAATTATAGAAAAAATAAAAATAAAAAACTAAAAATAACAACAACAATAAATAATAATGATAGAAATTTGGAGGTGTTGTGATTTTCTCGACTCGTTTGTTGAAAAGAACTATTTTGATGACAAAAATTTGGAGGTGTTGCGACTTTCTCGACTCCTTCGTTGAAAAGAACTATTTCGATGATAGAAATTTGGAGATGTTGCGACTTTCTCGACTCGTTCGTTGAAAAGCACTATTGAACTTCTCACTTTAAAATTTTCATCAACCTAATGTAGAGAAGTTGACTCAATAGATTTCTTCAATACTCCATCAATAATGACAACATATGTGTAATCTTTTAGGCGCTGTCACAACTGCTCTATAAGTAGAGACAAATGTTCCAACATTGATGACAGTCCTATGAAATCTTCCTCACACAAACATGTTGTTTAGGATGTGTAAATTTTAAAGCAGCTGCTCAGTAGTTCAAATTTGTTGCTGATGTAAGAGTTATTTTCGAGCAATTGCTATTATCTCCTGTGATTGATTGTAGAGCGGTTGTAGTGAAGCCATGTCCGCATAAAAGTTTAATATAATCCTCTTACTTAGTGTCATATACTAAGCAAGGATGCAAGCATTGAGGAATCAACTTCACCCGCTCCATAACCAAACTCCGCGTCTATGTTATTTTTCAGGACTCATCTCTTTAGCTACAACATACACACACAAAATTATTAAGATTAACTTAGCATATATTAAGTAAATTTTAATCACCTATAAACTTTATTCATCATTTTTGTTAATTTGTATTGTCTATTTTAAGATATATATGGTTTTTAAATAGTAGTCAGATCAACTTCAGTTGTTATTTAAAAAAATCCATTGTTTTTATCATTATCACTTAGAACTAATTTAATATTAATTTTACTGTTAGAAATTAAATTTTAATTTTAATTTTTACATTAATTCTAGTTAATAGCATTAACAGTACTATGTATTAGTAATATCATGACTTTAAAAAAACATATACAAAAATTATGAATGTATATTACGTGAACCAAGAATTTAAGAAATAACATATTTAAATTTGATTAAAATATAAGTATAATTCGAATAGGGTAATGTTTTAATTTGTTTGTAATGAAGATCTTACCTTTGTTTAATCAATGAAATCATAATTGCTTAACCAACTAATAAAGTATATCATTTACCATCAATCCAGTAAATGATAAATGATAAGTTTATATGATAGAAAGTTGTAAAAGTAATAATCACTCTTGGCCACATAATGAACCTGTAAAAAAAATAAAACAAAAATGGATATAATTAAAGCTTAAGATAATTAATTAAAAAGAATAATTTTAAATATTATTCTAGTATATGATGATGAATAAATAGTTAAGTAACAGTCTCTGAAACAGAAAACTTAGATCCATAACTTCGAAATTTTAAGTGTCACTAGTGCAAAAATGTTAATTTACACCCGTTTTTTATTAAATTTACACCCATTATTTTTAATAAAAATCGGGTGTATATCCACAGGGTGAGAAATGTCTAACGCATTTACACCTGTTTTATACCCGTTTAAAACGGGTGTAAATACGTTCGTAATTACTCCCTATTTTAAAAATATCGGGTGTAAATACATTCTACGTTACACCCTATTTTAACAAAAATCGGGTGTAATTGGGCGTAATTACGTTTTTAATTACACCCTGTTTTAATAAAAATCGGGTGTAATTGGGTGTAATTACGTTTTTAATTACACCCTGTTTTAATAAAAATCGGGTGTAATTGAGCGTAATTACGTTTTAATTACACCCTATTTTAATAAAAATTGGGTGTAATTGAGCATAATTATGTTTTAATTACACCCTGTTTTAATAAAAATCAGGTGTATTTGAGCGTAATTACATTTTAATTACACTCTATTTTAATAAAAATCGGGTGTAAATACGTTCTTAATTACACTCTATTTTAATAAAAATCGGGAGTAAATACGCCATTTATGAATGAACAATTATATTATATTTAAATCTATTTACACCCTATTTCATATACACCATTTAGTTATATTTCATTTTTAGTCATAATATTGCAAATACTATAAAATCATACACATAAAAATCATATTTTAACTAAGTCAATATTTTTAATATTAACCAAAAAGTATACAAAATCATGTGTAGTCATAATATTTCAAGTACTATAAAATCATACACACATAAAAATCATATTTTAACTAAGTCATAACACTTTCTTCATATATATAAGTTTTCTTCTTCTTTTATTTTTGTTTTGGCAACATTTCTATGTCTTTATCCTCTTCAACCATTTGCATTTGATCTTGAAATCTTAACATCTCCATGTCACCAACATAACAAGCTGAATCAACAGTCGATATGCAACTCATCATCATATGATTATTATTGTTCATCTGATCCGTTGGAAATGTAATCGAAACACTGCATCCACCACCACTGGTAGTACCTTTTCCTCCTCCTTGTTGTATGCAAGGAGCCCATGTTAGCGCTAGTGGCAAATTGTGAGTCTTGCATACAGACGCCAACACCTCTACGATCTCATTCACCGCCGCTTCGTACAACTCCTCAAAAACCTTATTACTCATTATCATATGTAAAACAATTAGGTCAAGAATTGAATCTAGTATTGATTTGATGAATGATGGAATGCATCCTTACCTTTACTGCTGGTGGAATATTCATGTTGTGGCTACTTCTAAAATCAACAGCCTGCACCAAAGATAGATAGATCCATCAATCACATGTTTTAAATTACGGTAATATTATTAAACTAGTACTAATGCAATTAATTGAGAAACTACAAACCTCGGGAGCATTGGAGAGATGATCGAGTTGTGGACGATAATTGATGAGGTTTTGATTGGCGATAACAAACTCAATGACACCTAGACATGTTCCACTTCCTCTTTCGAACACAGGAAATGCTAAAAGAGAACCATATTGTTGCTTCTGTTGCTGATGTCGCGGATACTCGTGGCTTCTAAAGAATCGAACATGAACATTCATGTTTGGATTCACAGAAATCGGAACAGATGAACTGGAATCCTGCTGCAGATATTGAATTGCTGATCTCCTCCTTAGAACAGGCACCCATATGTGAATAAGTACGTTGTTGAAAGAGTTCTTTGTGTACTCTTTTAAGTAACCAACAGCAACTACTAATCTCTCTTTCACCAAAGTCGATGGACCTTGACTCGCCCTCGGCCCGATCCACCATCTCTTCCCAACAACAAAACCACTTTCCTGATCAACTTGATGATGATTAACATGGTCACCTTCTCCCATTCCAATGGGAATATTATTGGCCATGTAGTGTTGTTGCTGCGTCGACGCAGTTTGCTGCATAGCTATCATATTATTCTCACTAGCTTCAATCCAGCAACCTTCTCCTAAGAGCTCCTCAATTAAAAAAATAATTGCACAATTATTCAGTTCCTATTTTAAAAAGGTGTGTTTTCAATTAAAAAACAAACGAGCTTTTAAAAGCCTACCTTGTTCTTCTTCTCCAAACCACCAATGACCCTATCAATAGCTGCCTCGAAATGATCCATTGTGACTTGTGCTTCATCGGTTCTTGCAGCAATCAGGGCAGCTTCATTGCAAACATTAGCAATATCTGCTCCAGCAAAACCTGGAGTAAGGGCTGCAAGCCTTTGAGAATAATATGAGGGCTCATGGTCAAGTTTGATTGTTTTCAAGTAAATCTGAAAAATCTTGTCACGGCCTTTAATGTTGGGTACATCAATTGTTATCTGGCGGTCAAAACGCCCAGGCCTAAGTAGGGCGTTGTCTAATATACCAATGACTAACAAGTTGGTGATAGCCCCCATCATGAGCAAGGACATGAGCTTTGGCAAGTCATAGACTCCATTCTGTTGCAAACATCAGTCTTCTTCTTCAAATCAGCTAATAGACTGTCAGAACCATATATATGAGTGTTTTTTAAAATTGGGGCATTTTCTAATATAAACTTCAGGAATTGAATTTCAGCTTCATCTCTATCAAAATTAGAAAAGGAAAATAAATTGAGACAAGTTTTGAAACAATAAGGCACTGAATTCAATATCCACTCTCCACCTTCCATGCAAATGATTGGATCAAATTCCTGAATAAATACCAATAAACAAGTCAATACAAAAAGATTTTGGTAGATGATTTCACATACAGTAAGCAATAAAAAGATCAATACAAAAATTCCATCTATACATTGAATTCAGTTCTCAGGAGCTAGAGATGATAACACCGAAGCTACATAGCAAACTCCCAATTTAGTCCTCATAAATTTAGTGAGAACAAATGATATCAATTTGGTCCCAATATTGATTGATGTCAAAAACTTAATATGAGACAAGCAAATCAATATAATAAAATTTTACAGGCCAATTTTGTTTTTCGGAAATCTTTTGATGACCATATTACTCTAATAATAATAGCATGATCATGTTTTCAAAAAATGAGGAACTTGAAAACATCACTTTCAAAATGGCCAATCGAACTCTCTGCATGTATTAGTTTATGCATTATAATCTATGATCACAATCATAAAAATGGTTTGTATAAATCTTAGCATAGTAATAAAATACTCACTGGTTGGTTGATATGATAAGTGCAAGTTATTCAATTTAGAATTAACAATATTTCCAGAGATCTATAAAAGCACCCTGCAAAGTACAATGGACATTATAGAATAATATATAACACGAGTTGTCCTTAGAAATATTAAACCACATATAGGCTTCAACCAAATAGCTTAAGCAATAGGGAAGTTGATCTTTGAGCCAAGTGATAAAGATTCTATTTTGTAATCTCCATTCTTTTAGATAAAGAATTTTAGCATAAGAGAGCCACAGATTTCACCCAATAAGAGAGCCAGAGTTGGAAGGAGTGTTAAAGTGGGTGTTTCTAGCACTACTCTAAAACATTGACTAAATCATAAGAAAATCATAAACAGTTTTAAAGGACCAACAATGAAACATTAAGCAACCACGTACCCTTTGAGGATTCATGCCAGCAGCAGCAACATATAGATCAAGCTTCCCAATTGCAATGCCAATTACTTGAACACCAAGATCTCCAAGTCCCAGAATTCTGCTCCCATCGGTAACTACAATCATATCGACCTGAAAAGCATCAAATGAGAAGTCCCCATTTGACACTTCGATAAGTTAGTATACATCAAAATATTATCTAATGAAGCACATAGGTCATAAACAATTTAAAAACATAACAAATGCTAGTGTTTAATCTTCTAAGTACAAGTTAATGAGCAGGAGACTGATTTGTATCCATACAGACAACTATGATACTCCAAATCAAACACAAAGTAGCAATTTAAATCCAAATCAGAGCATGTCTAATGCCAAAGTTACAACTAAAACAAATTAGAAACCCACTAACACGGGACTTAGAAGAAACTACATCTGTCTTTCAAGAGTAATATTTGTATTTTTAGGAAAAATTCACTATTGTATTTTTGCTCAATGGTAAGAAATAGACAATAGTAATATTTGTAATCTTAAATTAATGAAGACCTTTTTCCAGGTATTTTCTGGTTCAATTATCCAATCCACATAAGGAGATGGGATGGACAAAGCAATTTAAAGAAACCACCATAATAATTTCACATGCTCGGCATTATAGATACCTTTGGGAGGAGCTTGATAATCTGCTTCAATTCATCCTCAAAGTTTGCTTCCAATAGCCTGTCAGCTTCATCAACAATGAGGCACTGCCAACGAATTCAGGAATATAAAAGTTAGAGAATAGCCTGAGTCTACGCTATATGCATCCATGCATCTACTTATTTCAAGAGCAAGCGGGAAGGACAGATGAATAATGTCATAATGTATGTAAACATAAAATAAATATCAGCCAAAATACATTATGAATGAACTTCTGATTAAGATCCAATAGATATTTTGTAGCCAAGGTGTCCATGTGATGAGCATTGAACTATCACATGTATATTCTACAAGAAATGCTTACGTTACTGATAAGCATCAAACACTTGTGTGTACATTCTACAAGAAATGCTTACATTACTGATATCCATCAACCACTCACAAACCATACTGATGAAAAAAACACATCATTAATAAATACTAGATGATAGATTGCATGGAAATAATGTATGATATCTCAATCAAAAAGTGTTTCAGATGATCTATGAGGATTGTTTTATTTGTTTTTATTTGTTTCAGATGCCAAAGTTACAACTAAAACAAATTAGAAACCCACTAACAAAATTTAGTACCTGAATAGCAAGCTCTCTAGTGGGACATATGACAACAACACCAGCTCCACTTCGAGGATTAAACTTAAGTTTATACAAAAGCTCTACAGCAGGAATTAAAAAAGCAAGGGTTTTACCAGAACCAGTCCTTGCAGCACCAAGAACATCTTTTCCACTCAAAAGAGGCGGAATCGATCCTGATTGAATCTATAGATTACAGATATCCCCAATGAACAAATCATTTAACAGCTACAAATTTTTACATCCAAAACATAACAAATTAATAATGCTAAAAGGCATAAACTATAAGAATAGATTAATTTAGAGATAACAGTTTTTTTTTCAAAACTCAACGCGAAAGCCGACAAAATCCAAATACCAAAACTTTCATTCAAAATTCCTCTTCCTTTCAGCTTCCACTAATTTCTATCTCCCTCCATTTAAAAATACCACTCACATTACTCTCACAATTTCATAAAACAATAACAAACAAAACACAACAATGCATAACATAAACAATCACAAAACTACTACCCCTAATTCTATAATCAGAATCTCGAACAAAGTCAAAATCAAACACATACCCGACGCTTGTCAGCTTCCAAATGCTCTTGCTTCCGAGACGAAGCAGAGTTGTTCGGTAGCACCTGAGCCGACGCCATTGAACAACAGCAAACGATCTAGAACAGAATTTCAAAATCTACAAAATTCAAAATCTCACGAATCAACAACATCCACGTTGCAATGAATTTCAATCGAACAACCTCAAACCTAAAAATTCGAATAGAATTTCCCAGATCGATGAAAATTTGGGAACGAAAATGAAGATTGAACCAATTTGATTTTAATTTAAACAAAAAAAAATGAAAAATGAAAATTGATATGTTAATTTTCTCTCTTCTTCGTCGTTTTGGATACCTCTGATTTGGTATGCAATGGTTTTAGATGCTTCCTCCATTTTTGTGTGCTAGATTGTTCACAGATAGATTGTTCACAGAGAGCTGAAAAATGGGTTTGGTGAAATGAATGCGATGGGTTTGGTGAAAGAGTTTTAGTATATTTTATTCATCTAATAAATTTAAACTCATTAATTTGATAATATTCACAATATTCACTTAACTAGTTATTAAGAATAATATTTTGAGTTATAAAAATAAATAATTTTTTTAAGTCTATTTAAATTTACGCCCGATTTTTAATTTAACGGGAGTAATTGAGATTTAAATATAATAATATTTTTAATTTAAACCCGTTTTTAAAAAATAGGGTGTATATTTTCACGTGATCAATTATAAACTTACACTTTATTTACAAAAGTGCCACCGTGTTTCTTATTTACACCCGTTTTTAGTATATCGGGTGTAAATTTTAAAATTATATTGTTTATTTTGCACTAGTGTGTAAAGAGAGAGCTTTACCGGGAAATCCTTAATGTGAAAAGTATCCTTGAGAAAAGCTGTATGCGCTTGAGAGAAAGAAAAACAGGAAGGAAAGTAGTTCTGGGAGATAAAGAATAGCTGAAGAAAATTCACAAAATGGGGTTGTTTGTGATGATGGTGGTGTTGTGGGAGAGTTAAGATGTTGTCTTCTTATAAAGAAAATGGAATCTGATTGTTAATAAAAATATCACATCACATAGCTGTCTATCATTGTGCTATGTTTTTCTTCTTTTGTTTCATATTGAAAATTTTAAACAAAATCGAATTCATTATTATAAACGGGTTAATTGATAAATTCAAGTGGTCTATTTGGATGATGGATATTTCTATTTTTATATTTTATAAATGAAATAAACTTTTTTAAACAAAAAGTAATTTAAATTATTTTTTTTAATGAGTTAGGAATGTGGACTTGTGTAGTTATCCTACAACATGTGCGGGTTTTGGACATTTTTAGTCCATTTGAATTTTGGAAAAAAAAATTTAAATAACCACCTTTTAAAAAAATTATTAAAAAAATCGTGTTTTGGGAAAATTTACCAAAGTATCTAGGTTTGGAAGCACACTCTGGAGTATGCGTCATACCAGATGGCGTCAACAGTCAAAAAAAGGGAGCATGCGCCATTTGAAATGAAGCCTATGACCAACAAAAATTAGGTTAGCCATTTCACATTTCGCCTATGTATAAGTGTTTACACATATGAACCATTTCGAATGGCTCCGATACGTTAGGGTTTTTTTTTGGAAAAAATACCTCATTTCCTTTCATTTCGCACACATTTTTATGTTCCGTTTATCGATTTTATCTCCAATTTTTTCTGTCTGCCGATTATTAAGAGTGATGGACATGGCTGATGTGAAGACAGACCAAGATGTATGTACGTAGTAATGTAAAACAAAGTTCATTAAATAAAGTTTTTTTTTTAATAAGCATTTCATTATAAAGCTCGCACTAGGGGTGCAACCCTTACAAAGAGACGCTAAATAGCGTTTGAACAAGATAAAGGAAGTTTAAACCATTCATAGTAAGTGGCATTGAACTTAGGATAACCAAAAGACAACCATCTCCATGAAAGGAAGATGATATTGGAACAAACCACATCATAGCAAAAAACTTTCCCCTTGAAGATAATGGAGTTTCGCATAAACCAAATGCACCAAATGATAGCAATCCAAATTATGGTTATCTTCACCCTATGATTAACATTTTTCACCTTATCTTGTAAGACTCCGTAATCCAAAAATTCCACTCCGTTCAACACCTCCTTTATACCCCCAACCATACATTTGGTTCCAAAATAAAGTTGTTACACAATAATTGTTACAAAGTTGTTACACAATAATTGTCCTAGGGCATACAATTAAACATGCGTTGAGGTTGTTCCACGACTAGGACATTTGGCCTTCCTGAATATATCATTAACTACCAGAAAACCTCGTTAAAATAAAACATTATTCATATTTATCCAAATAACCTAACACACGCAAACCAAACACAACACAAAAACTACCCTTAGACTTTACACCACCAAATTACAAAAGCAATAAAAATGATCTACTAAAGAAGCCTGATCTATTTCCACGTCTAAACCAAATCAATCTATAATTAAGCTCCAAATTTGGCTACATGCTGAACAGACAGTAAACCAAAGTGTACTTAACAATATCACATACTAGTACTTTTCTTAAATAAATATAAATATTTTTTATATTGTTAAACGGTACAAGTTTCAAAATTTAAAGTAAGGTTAATGTGTCACTTTCAACTTAAACAGTATAAAAAAAAAAAAGCATGCCATGATCACTGACTAATGTGGACGTTTCTTGATAGTATCTTTAGCGTCAATGTAATATTACATTTCTGTCTATACCATGTGATGCACGAGGGATACTGTTTATATAGATTACTGTTTTTAAATACATAAATTCATTAACCAAATAAATATCTCATTCTTCCAACTGAATTTTATAATTTTATTTTTGTATCTAAAAGATAGAGAATATATATAAAACTATTATGAAAAAATTGGACATAATATTTGAACGAATAACTGTAGCTATCAATGAAGTTTAGTTAGTAATATATTTCTCTCAAAAAATAATTTTGGTACATTTTGGAAAATCAATAATGTTATTTTTCAATACAATTCAAGTTATTAAATATGTTGAATTTTTTTTATAGAGTGCATAGATAAATAAATAAATGCTTTACTTTATTTTTTTTTCTAAGAATGGAAATCGAAGGTTTTGTGTTTGTTTTTGTTGAGATAAGTCAAAAATTTAATGTTGTTGTTATTTAGATTGAAAGATTTATGTTGTTTTTTAAGAATAAGTGAAAGGTTTAATGTTGTTGTTATTGAGATTGAAGATTTTGTTGTAGTGTTGTTGTTGTTGAGATTAAATGTTTAATATTATTTTGATATTGAAAGATTTAATGTTATTGCTGTTGTGTTTATTCATCAAAGTCTTGGCACATCTCTTAAAGGTGTGGATAAATTTTAGCTGAATATTTGTTGTTATAAATATGTAGTTTATAAATATAAGTTATCAATGTGAGCCTAATTTAAAATAGGTGTAGGTTTATTACCATGTAACTTAATAAAATTTTGCTTTTACAATGTGATTCAGTGAAGTTTTGAATTTAATAAAGTTTTTATTTAAAATGCATGATCAATATCTGATTTCAATTTTACCTTTAGAAAGTAGTTATAAATGTAATTCGATAAAGGTTAATAGATATTGTGGTCAATATTGATGTAGTTTCTTGTATAAGCCATTTATGTATCTCGCACTTTAACAAAGAACATTAAAGCTCGAATAATCTTAACATTTTGTTATAGAATTAATTATTGAATGTTAATATTTAAAAAATATATAATTCAAGAGACCAAATAGAGGTATCCATGGTAACCAGTTAATATAAACCAATTCATTTATATGGTTTTGGTTTATAAACCATACTATTTGTCATAAAAATCAGTTTAAAATTTATAACCACTTTAAAACCGGTTTCAAAATAGTTTTGATTTTACGAAAAAAAAATTTAAATAACTAGGTTTAATAAAAAAAATACGAAAAGAACCATGTTTTCAGGGTATTTACCAAACTGTCTAGGTTTGGGACCCCGGGGAAGTGGATGCGCCAAATGAAATGGCGCATTCATGTGTTGCAAGCCAAACCATTTGGCGCAAACACACAAAAATTAGGGCAAAAGAAATATAGCCATTTCAAATGGCGCAAGAGTGCATCATTCAACACATAGGCGCCATTTCATATGGCTCCTATGTGTTGGGTTATTTTTTTTAAAAAAAAAACCCCTTTGGGTATATTCGCGCACCGTTTTTTATTCCGGTATTTTATTTTCGTAAAAACGTCTGAGAAATCGAGTTCGTAAAATTTTTAGTAACGCTATATAATGTATGCGTTATCGATATCGGTTTTTTACTAAAGCTCAATTTATTGATGAAAGACCGATGAACGGTTACAAGAGGTGGTAAGCGAAACTGATACATTGCATTAAAAAAAATACAGATTATACTAAACTTGCGACGAGGTCGAGCCACGATTAGGGCATCTTTTTATATTGTGCCCCACCTGACGGCAAATGCTGCATTTTCGTTCCATTTTGTCGTGGACGTCCATTTCGGTTCTAATCCGTGTACTATTGGGACGCCCTTTTTTCTTTCGCCGCATTGCGTCGTTGTGCCAAACTACCTCTCCATCATACTCAGGCCAGTAATCCTCCCTGGCCACCACAGGAAACGCAACACTGTAAACTCTGAGCAATGTCTGAGTCTTGTAAATCGGAGACAGTAGTGATATAGCGTCGCGGTGGGCATACGCACATGCAGCTATGACGTGTGAGCAAGGCATACGAAAAGCTTGAAACCTTCCACAGTCGCACCAATCTTCGTCAAGAAGAACCCTAAATTGTTGCCTTGGCAGTCCCTCATTGTGGTCAATTGTCTCGCGCAAACTGAACGTGCGATTGAATCGGTCGAAAGAAGTTACTTGGTGAGTGTTTGCTTTTGCCGATTGTTGTTGCATAAATTTCATGCAACTATCACTTAATAGTTGACCAGCTTGCCTAACATCACCCCATCTCCTGCCTCTTGTTGAGAAGAGTGAAGCCATCCTAAAGTATGTGGCCTCCACCAGTGCTGTGATTGGAAGGTTACGAATGCCTTTGAAAACGCCATTCATGGATTCCACGAGATTGGTTGTCATATGGCCCCATCGCACGCCATTGTCGTAAGCCCTTGTCCATTTGTCCCTGGAAAGATTATCTACCCATGTACCTGCCTCTGGATTTGTCATTACAATCTCACTCCGATAATGCTGGAATGTGGGTTGGGTCAATGCATAACCAGCATTGACTAGGGCCTTTCTTAGATGTCTGTCCTTGATCTCCCGCATGAAGTTTTGGGCGATGTGGCGAATACAATAGACGTGTTTTGAAGGGGGGTCATGCCATTTGTTCGCTGGATTATTGTAAGCACTCTCTATGGAAGCGTGCCTATCAGAGATTAAACATATGTCAGGCTGAGGAGCAACATGTTCTCGGAGGTTCCTTAGAAAGAAACTCCAAGCCGCCGCAGTTTCACCTTCGACGATAGCAAATGCCACTGGAAATATGTTGCTGTTCCCGTCTTGTGCAATCGCCATGAGCATGGTTCCTTTGTATTTGCCGTATAACCATGCCCCATCAATTTGAAGTATGGGTTTACAGTGTGCAGAACCTCGGACGCAAGGTTTGAACGCCCAAAAAAGCCGATGGAATATTCCGTTTCCTTGGACAGGGTTTCCATCCGGGGCATGCGCGGGCAGTGTCTCTAGAATAGTAACAGTGCCAGGTGCGTAACTATGTAGCGCATTGAGGTATCGGGGAAGAATTTTGTATGACTCCTCCCAGTTGCCGTAGACTGTCTCAATTGCCTTTGTTTTTGCAACCCACGCCTTTCTGTAAGATGGAGTGTAGTTGAAGGTTGTAACGATGTGTGATATTATATTTTTAACCTTCAGAGACGGATCAGAGCTTATGAGAGGCAAGATCTCCTGACATATAAGATCGGCACTGAGTTTTGTATGATCCTGGGAATTGTTAGGGTTGACACACGTGTGTTTCTGCGTAATCGACCCTATTTTCCATGCATTACTTCTCTTCCTATAAGAAGCCAACAGTCTGAACCCGCACTCTGGATTTTTACAAGTGATTACATACCGTTCGAGGTTTGAACGGTCTACTTCAAAATCAACGTTGTTCGCCATGTGCCATTTTTTTATTCTTCTCAGACAAGCCTCCTTAGAAGGAAACTTGTCTCCTTCCTTTAATTCTTCGTCATTTTGGATGTAGGGTGTGAAGAAGATGTCAGATGATGGTTCGTCACCTTGCAGGTTCAAGTTACTCATATGTGCTGGAGGTGCGTACGCATGAGCTGGAGGCACCAACGTTTGTTGCTCGTCGTCGGATTCCTCGTTGACCATGTCGTCAAATTCAGTTTCCATATCATCTTCTTCCTCGTCTATGACGTCAACCTCGTCTTGCTCGTTGATTGGTGGGTCAATAACTTGTGACTGGACAACATGAGTTTCTTGTGTCTCAACCTGAAGAGTAATGTACAACTCGATGGAATCCAACCCAGAGTATTCGTGGGTGGTAAACATATCTTGCAAGTCTTCGTCAGTGGCAATCTCCATCTCGTAAAACTTGACGGTGTTGTCTTCATTGAAAGAGGGACATTGGTAAAAAATGCTTGCAATAGGACCCATTGCAATCTTAGAGTATATTCGCTGAATGAAGTATGAAAATGTTGCTCTTTTGCTCAACAACAATGGTACAACGTGAGTGTTTATCATCACAAAAACGGCTATCTCATGAGAGTAAGTCTCACCGTTTAGATGGGCATGCACAAGGTACTGGGTAGATGAAGTCATTTTGAAGGGGAAAGTGTGTGGGTGTTGTAAGCTCAAGTCAGATTAGGTAAAATTGTTGGTGTGAGTTGTAATGTTTAGTATATATTGGATGTCTTATAAATTGTGCTTCTTACGTCCTTGCATTATCTCAACACATAGACACGTTGATCTATGTCCTGTACCCCATCACGCGTCTGAAAGGATTCCTGATAAGACACACTGATCTAGGTCTGCCACCAGATTCCGAATTGATTATACAAGACAGACACACTGATCTATGTCTGCCACCAGATTCCGAATTGATTACAAAAGACAGACACACTGATCTAGGTCTGTTTATATATAAATAATAATGATGTATATATATTTTAAATAATAATTACGTATATATATTTTATTTAATAAATGTAAATATTGTAATTAATAATTATATGTATTTTAATAATATATATTACTAATTATAAATATAGTTAATAATTACGTATATAAATTACCAATTATATGTATGTCAATTATTGTACACATCCGCTAGGGTAAATATTGTCCAGACGAAAACAACTAACACAACAACCACATTTATTTTAATTCAATGACCCTGCGTTGACAACACAAAACCATCGGTAAATCACGATGTTAAGTTGCAGAATAGAAAAGAAGAGAAAAGAACACAGAACAACTGGTAGTACACGCTCACTCTTTGCAACAAATTAAACAACAGTTAATCTAAACTACTCAAGTGTCACTGCAATAACAAGGGGATCTTCAACGCCTCGGTTAACTTCTCCACTGTGTGTCCAAAACATTAGATCCACGTCCACATCGTCTTTCACACGATCCCAATAATACATGTACGGTCCTTCAGGGTTATTATCCGTCAACGTAATGTATGGACATCGGTAATCTAGCTGTTTAACTTTTCTGGTTGGACCATCTAGTTGACGAAACCCAGTGTTGATGGCTCTAACAATTCTCTAGAAATTCCAGTGAGGGTTAAGGCAAAGCCGCATGTGACTACCTTCCTCAAAGAAGACCACAACCCAAACTGAGTTCATTTTTAAGTATTTACACTATGATTGAAAGAAGAGTTAGTACTTCAACTCCACACACACACTTCTATTTATAGCGGGTGCAAGGCAGAGGGAAATTTTATTGTTAATTATTAATAACTTAAATAATAATTGGAAACTTTGTAACAATAAAATATCATTTCATTGAAATATGTTAACAACATTTAATTGAAAGGTACAGATATGCTAAGAGCATTTAATTGAACGGTACAGAAGTTACTGAAATGATATAGAAACTGTAGCGTCTAGGATATAACAACGGTTAAAACAATGTCTTCTCTGTCCTCCATCATTAGAGGGCATTGGATGTCGTCTTCCATAGTCTCCCACCAACGTTGCCTTTCGAGAAAAACACCTCCCCTTGTTCGAAGTCTCTTGATAAATCTGATTTGTTCGCCTTGACTACACTCCCCGTCCAAAAACCTAAGGATGTTTCTCTTAAGCTGGTCCATGGTTTGGATATTCCAAAATATCACCTGCATTGGAGGTTTGACGGCAGAGTAGATAACGTATCCGTTCCTTCTACGAACGTCCGGTTGATAGACCAGACGCCTCACAGGTGGTGGAGGCTCAGAAGTCCGGTGCGAGCTATCTGGCCTTATTCGAGATCTCATTTTTCAGTGTGGGTACTGATGCGCACGAAACCCTAATTTAGAGAGGCATGGACGTCTTGCCTTAGGTCCATTTCTTCATTAGGGTTTCATCTAGGGTTTTGCATGCAGGTCCAAAAACGAAAACCCTAATTTTGAAAAAAAAAAGGTTCCTTCTAATGCGCCATTCCATTTGGCGCATTAGTGTTTTTTGCTTCCTGTAAGTCGCCATTTCATTTGGCGCATAAGAAGGATTTAAAAAAAAAAAGCCAAATGGAATGGCGCATATGTTGTTGGTGTGGACCACTCCTAATCCCACATGGTCCCCACCTGCATGCGTCTGAAAGCAGTTACTGTTAACTAGCATGGGCCTGCAGCAATTGCTGAAACGATTCATGAAAGGAGTTACTGTTAACCAGCATGTGCCTGCAAAAATTTCTGATACGATTCCTGATAAGATTCCTGCCAGGATTCCTCCTACTCCTGCATGCATGCTACCCGAGCTGTCACCTAGATCTGAGCTGCATGCATGACACCATGCCTTGCCACCGAAAGTTTGACTGCATGCATGCCAACAATTTCTGCAGAAGCAACACCTAGCACTTATGGATGTGTTGACATGTCCAGCATGCAGGATGTTACCGTTTTTTGCCTCATGAATATATAAAGCACTTAGAATTCTGGAGAAACCTCACCATTATCACTCACCTACTCTAACAACAATCCTTTTGCAATCAGCTTACGAATTTACATCCTTCAACCATGTCTCTCCTAACAATGGGCGAAACACACAGTGGAACCCCCCAGAACATCGCTACCTATGTAAGTATATTAGTATTACTTTAAAATCATGCAACTGTCCCTGATCAACTAACTGATTTTTTTTGGCATACTTACTCTTTTCAGAACGCTCAACGTTTTCGCACTCGTAGTCACGCTACCATCGCTCCGGACGACCGCATTATGCCATACCTGAACGTTGCTGGTTTCGGTCCGATTAGCAGGATAGCCGAGTCTTCTATTGACCACAAGTTTGTTCTTGCTTTGCTAGAACGCTGGAGGCCAGAGACACACACCTTCCATCTTCCAACAGGGGAGTGCACCATCACCCTTGAAGATGTTCATATGCTACTTGGCCTTCCTGTTGACGGTAAGGCAATTAATGGCTGTGTTATGCAGGCGAATTCCTTATGCCTTGAGGCAATTGGGATAGACTTGATAGATGGAACCGTTGGTGCTAGGGGGCAAGGTGTTAACCTTAAGAGGTTAAAGTATTATTATAAAAAATTTCACTTGAATGATGCGTCTCCCCAAGAGACCATACTGCAGAAAACTAGGTGTTACTTACTATTGCTTATTGGAAACGTTTTGTTCCCAGATAGCACTGGTAACACTGTTAACTTTATGTATCTTCGTTTGCTAATGGATTTTAGTAGAGTTGGTCTGTACAGCTGGGGGTCTGCAGTTCTGGCTACCGTGTACCAATCACTATGCAAAAACGCAATTGCTGATTCCTGCACATTCTATGGATGCGCCCTGTTGGTGCAGGTGTGGGGGTGGTGGAGGATGCCAATACTGGCCCCGATTAACAATGGAAGTTGGGACTTTCCGTATGCCTTGAGGTAAGTTTTTAGTATACCATTTTCTCCTTACACATTCTACTCCATTCTAACTAAATCATAATATTTTTGTTGTAGATATTGTGTGAAAAAAATGGACTTCACACGTAATCCGCGGTCAAATATCACAATGTACCGCACGCTAATTGATCACCTTGGACCCCAACAAGTATTATCTCTAATTCTTTTCTACTTTTTTTTAAGTATTTTCCATAAATAATTTTTCCCGAAGTAATGTATAACTCTCATGCATGCAGTTCATATGGCGACCGTATCTCGAGTGCGAGTATGAGCCTAGAGCTCAGGATGCAGAAATTTGGACGACAGAGTGTTGCTTAATCCAGTACAACATCATAGAAATGCATCAAAGTGACCGGGTAATGCTTCAGTTTGGGATGCGTCAACGGATACCCGACCCTCCAGTTGACTTGGGAGTGTGGCACCTCAGAAGAGTTAACCATCAATGGACACACCAACACTGGAAGGATTTTGCACCCGATCATCGCCAGATGTGGAAGGACCGTCGCCAGTATGTCCTGAACTTCCCCGTTAGTGACCATGAAATGAAACCTTCTCCTGAATACATGAGTTGGTATCGTACAGCCACATCCCCTAACTTGTTTCTTGCAGCTCCGTTCTATTTAATTGATCCCCGTGCACAGAACTACATCTTGCCACAACAACAACAACCGGAAGAGGAACAACAACAACAACAACAAGAACAACAACAACAACTCCGGCAACAACAACGACAACAACAACGACAACAACAACGCCTACAACAACGCCAACAACAACTCCTACAACAGCAACAACAACAACAACTCCAGGAACAACAACAACTCCAGCAACAACAACAAAATCTATTCAGTACTCCATCCCGTTCCGCACGCAACTTCCGCCAATCAAATATTTTCCAATCCCAATCTCAACCATTACAAGAGTATGAAGACCACCATCATTCCTCGGACCAATATCAGACCCATTCACAACCATTCGGATTTGGAGCATTTGCAGGGTCCACAAGGGGATTCGGCCAAAACCTAACTCCCGGTTCATCTAGCCTTCATCTTAGTCCCGACGATGGTCCTCATGGTGAATCCTCTTACCGTGGCACCCCCTCCGGCTTCGCAACACCTTCAAACCAATTCGGCTTTAATCAAGGTAGTTCTAGTGCTGCTGGATGCTATGAACCCGAAGTCTTTTCCCAACCCACACCACCACCACGACTAAACACATTTGAGGGAATGGGTAGCCGACTTTACAACAGCGGTTTTCCGGATAATTATGGGGGCGTCGACGAATTCATAGACAGCGATCCACGCGACATCCCAGTACCAGGCCCCGTGACACAAACCCAACAAGAAGCACAAAGGGGCAGGGGTAGGGTTAGAGCTAGGGCAAGAGGCGGTGTCAATATTCGCGGCGGAATCAACGATCGCGGTAAACGTCCCATTATAAGACCAGGTTGCGGAACGGATGGCTATCTTGGTGATGGACGTCATTGATCATGTTGTTGTATTTTCATTAATCTGTTGTATCGTTTCTCAAATTATTTGTAACCGATGTTTAGTTTTTTAATTATATTGTAATCGATGTTGTTGTATCATTAATCTGTATTTTCATTAATCTGTTACAATTTCGATTTTCGTTTTCTGCTTTACATTTTTAAGACGAAAAAAATATTTTACAAATTTATTTATGTATATATCTTAACAAATAAAAATATAATAGGATTTTTAAAAATAAATATTTTCATAAATCTTAATTAAAATAAATTAAAAAAAATGAAAAAAAAATTTTAAAAAAAATAGTAGTGCACTTAGGCGCCAAATGGTTTGGCATCTAGGGCAAAACCCTAGACTTATGCGCCATTCCATTTGGCGCAAGCTTTAGGAATTTTAGGGTTAGCCATTTCATTTGGCGCATGCATCCCTATTTAACACCTATACGCCATTTCATTTGGCGCATTCAGTTAACTGAAATCCCAAACCTAGACAGTTTGGTAAATACCCCGAAAACATGGTTTTTTCTGTATTTTTTTATTAAACATAGTTATTTAAATTTTTTTTTCAACTACCTAATCTTAATTGTAGGTTGTATCAATAGTTGAGTAAACCAATAGTACCAAGCTCGAATCTTGGTCGTGTCATTTTATAAAACATTTTTAATTTTCAATTTATTTTTATTTATTTATTAGAGGTAGGAAGTCTATGTTGTATCCTTTTAACTCTGGATGCTCTCACTACGCCATAAAAGACCTACGAAAGCGCTTTTTATAGCCTTTAAAAGCGCTTAAAAGCGCTGTGAAAGCTGGCGCTGGCGTAGCTAACAAAAGCGCTTCTGAAAGCGCTCTGGTAGGCCCCCCCTATAAGAGCGCTTTTCTGGAAAAAGCGCTCTTGTAGGCCCCCCTTTAAGAGCGCTTTTCAGAAAAAAGCGCTCTGGTAGGCCCCCCTTTAAGTGCGCTTTTTCCAGAAAAGCGCTGTGATAGGCCCCCCTGTGAGAGTAAAAAATAAAAAAAAAAACGCAACATACTAAAGCGCTTTTGGAAAAGCGCTCTTATAGGGTGGGCTTTAAGAGCGCTTTTTCTGGAAAAAGCGCTCTTAAAGCCCACCCTATAAGAGCGCTTTTACAAAAGCGCTTTAGTATGTTGCTTTTTTTTTTTTTTTTTTGCTTTTTTATTAATCTTTGGCAGCGCTTTTACAAAGAAGCGCTTTAGTAGGTGGGCCTTTAAGAGCGCTTTTTAAAAGCGCTTTCGTTGCTAAATGAGGTATTTTAATGTGCAGCCTGTAATTTAATCCTCCCAGTCGACCTGTAATATTTTCGACCTGTAATATGTTTTCAGCCTGTAATATTTTCGACCTGTAATTTATTTTCGACGATATTATTTCAGCCATCAGTAAGACAATATATATACTAATATAATACCATTATAATATCCAAAATTATATATATACATCATTACAACATCAATAATATTATAGTTCAATTCGACACAAATCCTACATGAAAAAGCGCTTAATATAAAAATGACACAAATCCTCTTTTATTTCTTCCAACTTAAGTTTCGGGTATCCAGCGGCACGGAATTCGTCAAGGTACTACAAAACAAAAACAAAATATGAATGATACATTTAGTTAAATGTAATAAATTATATGAAATTATCTTAAGTTATAAATTCATACCGTGAGCGGAATCTCTAATTGATTTGCCTGAAGGATTTCTTTCATAAACCTCAATACAAAGTATCCGCAATCGTAACTGTTTCGCTGTTGCGGACACTACATAGAAAAACAAATAAGATTCTATAGTTGTGCATTGTTTTATCAAGTAGCATAAATATATTATAAGCAACATTGTGAAAAATAATGTACCTGCACTTGGATCCAAGTAATGTTGTTAGATTTAGTTCGGGATACCTGTGCGTCCCGTTGACTTCGGAACACTTATATTGATCTAATTAACAAATATATAAAAGCATATGTTTAGATCAATCCCACAAATAAGTAAAAATATATATAAATATACACGAATATATATTTAGAACGATCCCACTTACAAATCAACGATGTCCTTCATGGCCGGATAATTGGTCCATTCACCATTTACCGAATTCAGATAATACACGACTTCCCTTATAGGGTTGATAGCAAGCAGCAACCAGTGTGCTCTATAAATAAAAACAATAGGTTATATGAAAATTTTGCTATACACAAAAGTAACAGAGATTAGAAGAACAAAGAATGAGAAACTAACCCTACTGGTCGGGTATTATACGCCCAAAGATGCAGACATTCTGTATTGCCGGTGGACATGAATCTATCGACTAATCGCTGTCTAACTGATTCCCGTTCCGAAGCAATTGCCATTCCGCTGCAGTGGGCGGAAGACACGAAACGGAATCTGTTAGACAACGGAGTCCCGCGCAACACTCTGTCATACAACAACCTTAAATAAAAACATAATAAACATTAGATTATTTTCATTGAAATGTGTAAATAAATTATATTGTGGGACTAATTAAATAATATATCGGATGAGGGAATATTACCGGATGTATGAGTGCATGTTATTGACGCCTAGTTGATCATGCTTAAAAATCTCCTCCAAGTCATCAAGTGTAATAAGTGACTTGAATTCAATACCGAAGACACTCTCATCCATAACGATTTCACGTAAAGCACCATCCTTCAAATCGGACATATCAACCATTGTTGCGAGCGTCGACCGGTACCGAGGCACAAAAGCACCGCCTTTTTTTCCCGCTGGCTTCGGAGGACCAGTGGGTGGTACGGTACGAACTTGCTGCGTCACTTGTTGTGACTCCCGACCGGATGCCTAAAAATCATATAAGTTAGGTAAAATATAAAATCATGCAGATTTAGATTCAGATTAATTATTAACACTTTAAATGTACCTCTTTTAGAAAGCGCTTTCGTAGCCCATTCTGTAAGAGCGCTTCTAAAAAGCGCTGTCATACCCCCCCCCCCCCCCCCCCCCTTTAAGAGCGCTTTTAGAAAGCGCTTTCATACCCCCCCTATAAGAGCGCTTTTGAAAAGCGCTTTCATTACCCCCCCTTTAAGAGCGCTTTTTTAGCGTGTTTTTTTATTTTGTTTTTAGTGCAACCTATAACAGCGCTTTCTACTAGAAGCGCTTTAGTAGGGGTGCTGCTAAAACTTAAATTTGGCGTAGTGTCTGACTATCGTGTATACTTTACTGTGATGATTTGAATGAAGAATTGAAAGCTAATACGCGATAGCACTGGATGTAGACTCACAAAATTTAGGGGTGCAAACAAAATAAAGTATGGATTACATTGTTAATTGTGGATTTACAACGTTGATGGGTTGCAGTTCAACCCCCTGACTACGCTGTGGGCTCGCCCTACGGGACAAATAAAATTGATACAAAGCTGCTAAACACAAGTGCCTACACTTAACTAAAATGAAAATGAAAATCAACATAATTACAAAGACAGCAGCAATAATAACAACAGCACGAACATTAAAATATGGAGCATTTCTAACTTTTTCGGCTCGATATCATAAACAACAATGGGGCTCCTCACTTGATGTTCACCGTCATCCCAAATTAGAGAAGCAGAACTAATGGGTTCTTTAATGGATCCATCTATTGTAAGAATGTATGTTTGCCTTTCTCCTATTGATGTGAAAGACAAAACATCGGGCTTTACTGAGATGATTAGTCCATTAGGAACCGAAAGAAATGCTCTATATGTGGATGTTGGTGATCCAATATTTGTTACCGTTCGTTCGAAGGTCCCTCTGATGTTGTGCGGATTTGATGCTTTTAAAGCAAACGATGGATAATTTAAATCCCGGGCAGATATATATGATATATTGGAACAACTCCTTGAATTTTCAGTGAGTTGTTTTATAACGGACTTATTGTAGCCTAGTTGACATATGAATCTTATGTAGTCCATTTTTCCAGCATCATATATTAAGCCGGGATTTAAAGCTTTCAATGGATCAATTTGACCTGCTCCGTACGCAAATTCAGCATCTTGATTATTTATCGGACTCAATTGTTTGGCTGCAACACAAGGAACACATAATACTTATTTATATTAATTTAAAACATTAACTAAACTATACACATTTCAAATCAAATAAATATAAATTACTTTATCTTAGTGTATTGTCTTGTTATGATAAGTAAATATGTGTTGCATGTCCCTTTATATTTTTTATATAGATACCAAGAAAAATAGTAGCAAGTAATTTTGAAGAATCATTTAAAAAAAACTTCTTTATATAGAACTATCGATATCACTTGTATGTAATACTAAATACTTATTAAATTTATAGATTTAAAAACTTAAATACTTTCAAAAACTTTTCATAAGTTTGAAATAGTTAGTTTAAATATTATATTTAGCATTGTTTCATAGCTGAGGGCATGAGTTCGGTAATATATATTCGACAATAAAAAAATAATTGAAACATAGATAAAAGTTTAATTTTATAAAAATGAAGTGAAGTATATAAGTATAAAAAAAAAGAGAAGAAAAAGTGTAATTCAATCTCCACATGGATAACTTTCTTAATTGATTACGATAAATATTCACTTTAAAAAGGACAATTTGTTTTAAAAACAATAATCAAAATTAAATATGTGCTAACTTTATTTTCAATTTATTGATGCAAATGTATATCAGTATGCACTCCAAGTGTGATCGTATTACCTGTTGTCATCAGTGCTGATCGGATAGCAGCAGGTGACCAAGTAGGATGGAAGGATTTGATGTATCCTGCTGCACCGGATACATGTGGACATGCCATTGATGTTCCAGACACAATGTTAAATCCAGAATTTCTTCCTTCGAGAGAAATTGGAGACCAACTAGCCATGATATATACACCGGGAGCAATTAGGTCCGGCTACATCATTAATCAATAGGAAAAGAGTTAATCATAATATTTAAAATGAAATAGTTGTTTTTAATTTAGTGGTAAATAAAAAAAACAAACCTTAAGAATATCAGGGGTAACTAGATTTGGACCTCTCGATGAAAAGGATGCAACAACAGGTGCTAAAGTATTTTCTAATTCATCCTATTTAAATATTGTTGCTATAGGAGTTCTGCAAAATAATTTATTGAAAAAAGTTAAAATTTTTAAAATGATTGTAAGTAAGTGGATATAGAAATTGCAGTACATTTACCTCACAGAATTTATGTACTTGTGTATCCTAGAGGCATCTTTTGAATGAAGGTAACTTGCAGCTAAAGGGTAAGAGTCAGCAACATCTCTAAAACTTTCCCCTTGCGTCAAAACACCAATAGCACCAACTCTTAATGCCTCTAAGGCTCCTTTGCTGCCGCCTTCGCATAGGACAATTTTTCCTTTCGCCAACTTAGCATCAAGGGAATTGCTAGTACAAAACCTACATTTTTAATTACAGTATTTTTGTTAACAAATTATAAACTAAGTTTTCATCTGTATTTAATAATACGTTGTTATACAACTATGAATTTAAATTAGTTACCTGGATTCATCGCCATTTAAGTGAGCTTCTTTATTTGGAACATCTCCACTGTAGACAATAGGATACATTTTTCCCAAGAGGTCAAATGTATTCACGGAGATCCCCTAACATTAAAAATTAAAAAGAAACATTAACATAGTATATTATTAATTTAGTTATGAAGTATACATTACAAACCAAATTTTGAAGTCAGAGAAGATGAAATAAAAACTTATTTTAGAATATGATAGAAACAAAATTATAGATTTACCTCATAAACCTTGTTGTTTCCTAATTTCACCTTGGTTACAAATTTCCTTTTTTAAAGTTCCAGCTCCCACAATAATAGACCATGGTGAAAAATTCGATAATGAAGCAGGTTTTGGGCCATCGTTTCCTCCAGCAAATACAGTTAAAATTCCATGTGTCATTGCATGAAAGGATCCAAGCGACAATTCATCATTAAAAATCATAAATTGATTTTCTGTTTCTCCACCAATGGACACTGATATTATGTGAACTCCATCTGCTACCGCATCATGGAATGCATCGAGAATACTCGTTGAGTAGCACGTTGAAGTTCCACATACCTTATATATAGCAATACGGGCTGATGGAACCGCACCTCTAGATGTTCCTTCTCCTAAGCCAAACACACTTGCATGTTCGATAGGATTTCCAGCTGCGGTAGATGCTACATGCGTTCCATGACCGTAAACGTCAATGGGAGAGAGCATTGCATTATCATTCAGAACACCATAATATCTAGCCCCAATTAACTTACTACAAAAAAAAAATATTATATGAACAATTGTTTGTGATATACTCTCTTATAAATCAAATATTTTAATGAGTTCCAAAATTACTTCTTACTTGTTGCAAGTGAAGTTATAGATTTGACAAACACCCTTCCATTTCTTTGGAGGTGGTCCGAAGCCTTTATCATTAAAACTCTCGGATCCTGGCCAAATTCCAGAATCTATTATTCCAATGATAACATCGGATTCATATGATTCTCTCTTCACATTCATTGGAAAACCGATAAAATCCCAGGATTTTGTTGTAAGGAGATGTCTCTTTTTATTGGGAAATACAGCCACAACTCCATCCAATCCTACAATATCAATTTTCGTAATTAAACATAAAATTATTAAGTATAATGAATAAATATAATTTAGTTTTCAATAGTTAAAAATTAGTGTCTACACACCTTCCATTCTTTCTGCTTCTGCCTTGGTTAGTTTTGCAACAAACCCTCCAAAGCTAGGTTTGTAATGATGTAGTAAAGCTTTTGGCTCTTGACTGTTAAAATTGAAAATAAATATAATGAGTAACAAACCAATTATTAATAATATAGTTTTATGACTAATTTCATATTTTGTTATGATCAAATAAAAGGGAGACCTAACAAAAAAATAGTAAAAGTTTAAAATAAATTATCAGAGACCTATCAAAGAAAATATTAAATTGCATGTAACTGTAACAAACAAATATATCATAAACTAAATGACTTTCTTAACATATGTCACTTTATTCTACTGTATTATAATTTTAGACCATTATTTTAAGAGAAAACCACTAATATACCACTTTAAATTTTGAGTTTGTTTAAAAAATTATATAGGAGAAAAATCAAAAAGGTTAAATGATATATTATGAAGGGCAACAAATTTAAATAAGGGATAAAAATGAAATTAAATAAATAATTTTTTTTTGAAAAGGCTAAATCATATATAATCAAGACCTTGCTTAAGAAATGCCAAGTCTAAAATGGTCCAAAGTGTCCAAAAAGTTACCGGCCATAGAGATAACAAAAGCAGAATTAAGATGCCAAACACCCCAAAATAAAAAAGGAAAACTGGAGCACTAAACCAGAACACAAAGCTAACAACCACCCAAACAAAACTCCCTAAATCAATTAATTCCTCATCTGGCAACTAATGAGCCTTTAAGACAGCAGCCAAAAAACACAAAGGAACTCCAATAAATGGAAAGAATTCTTGGAACTGCTAAACACCAACCAAACCAGCTGTAACTAAAACCGACAACCGACCGGTCGCACTTGAGTTGCACACTTAAAAACTCAAACCTAAATAGGTTTATGTGATGTTGGATGACTTAGAAAAATATTTTCTTCAACATCCTTACCCTTATTTATTGTACTATTAAAATTTTAAAACTCTAATTTAAATATGCAACCTATCAGAAGCTTGGTGTAGCATGTTTTTGTAATGGACCAATGCCGAAACTTCATCTTTCATATATCCCGTATATACTATGTAAGTCTTATCAATGGGGGAAGAATATCATTGAATAATACGGTATTAGCTAATATACCGGTGTACTACTTGTCTTTCTTCAAAGTTCCAGAAAAAATAGTACATGAATTAACAAGAATCCAAAGAAATTTCTTATGGAATGGCTCGGAGGAGAAAGGAGGAATACCGCGGATAAAATGGAAGGACTTATGTAAACCAAAAATAGAAGGTGGGTTGGGAATAAAGGATATCGCAAACTTTAATATGGCATTGATGTGTAAATGGATTTGGCGTTGTTTGGCGGAGAAAGATTCAATCTGGCATAAGTTGGTGCAACAAAGATATGGATCCGTTATAAGAAGTTTAGTTTTTGATGAAGGGAGTAGGAATTCGGCGAAAGAATCCTTGTGGTGGATAGATCTATTAAAACTGAATATTGATAATGACTTGTTGGATGGTTCTGGTTTTATGAATTGGATAAATTGGAAACTCGGTAACAGGGACTGCGTCTCATTCTGGCTCCTTAGGTGGATTGAAAATGAGCCTTTATTTTTAGCATTTCCTAATGTTTTTGCTGCAGCAGAAAATAAAAAGGCTTCCGTGAAGGATTATGGTGCGTGGGTCGATTCCGAGTGGGTTTGGGATATAAAATCAGACTTGATGTTGAATCATGAGGTAGAGCAGAGTGAAGTTGCGAGTCTAGAAACAATTTTGCACGGTATCAGCTTGTCTTGTGACTCACCAGATAAACCGATTTGGCCATGGGAAAGTTGTGGTGCTTTTTCTGTTAAATCCTGTTATGAGAAACTTATGTAGGGACATCCGGGCTCTTTGCTTGACGCCAAATGCAGGCAGAGTTTGAATGTAGTTTGGGAATCGAAAATTCCGTAGTCAAAATATTTGGGTGGAGGATGCTACAAAACAAATTAGCTACCCGTGAATAATTGAATCGGAGGGAATCATTGAAGGTGAGGACAATTGTAGGTGTGTTTTATTTAATACAACGATTGAAAGTAGCGAGCATTTATTCTTGGAATGCAATATGTCAAAACGCATATGGGCTGCGATTTGGTGTTGGTTAGGTGTTCAGTCGATTATCGACAACATAGGTGATAATTGTCGGAATAAAGTCTTAAATGCTTATAATGTTTTCAAGGGGAAGGTTGGTAAGGGTTGGGAAGGTTCGATTTGGTTGGCAACAGGTGGTGCTTATGGAATGCTAGGAACGGATTGTGTTCAACAACGAAGTCTTTGATATTGGTGAGATATAATATTCAAAATCAAGATGGTTTCGTGGTGGTGGTTGCAAATAGGTTCAAACCAGTTAAATTGCAATTTTTATGAATGGAGTAAAAGTCCACTAGACTTTATGTTAATAGTCAATTTTATTTAATGTAGGTTAAGATTATTTTCTTCTCCTTTGTATTTGGGTTAAGTACCCTTAGCACTCAAATTTTAAATATAAGTGTTGCTTATAAAAAAAAAAAAACCTGTTTTCTACCTAAATGTTTTCCAATATCCAAACCCAAGATTTAAAAGTATTTTTCATTCTCTTCTATAACTCCAAAGATTTCCAAAAACCTTTGTCTTTCTAAATTTTCCCTTGAGAATACCATAAACCATATAAAATCTAAGATTGTCATAGTGTAAAACACTAAAGAGATACATATTTATAATAACAATTAATATCCAATAAACAAAGTCCAAAAACACAACCCTTAACAAATGGATCTATAGGCCGAACCAAGAAAAAAATACAAAACATGCAAATCAAGAAACTGTCAATTTTATCGAAAACCCAAAATCCGGGAATCGCCCAAACCAGACATTTTTGTTATTTTTAAGCTTCCTAATTTTTGACAATCTCAAAATATATTTTCTTTCTCTTCATCAATATCAATAGAGATTTTAAGGCACACTTTAATACACTTTCTTATGTCCCATTTAGTTTTTATTTTCAATGTTAAAGGGAACTTTTGTCTTTAGATTATCATTTACAATAAATTTGTATATTACTTTGTGTAGGAGGTGCTTAAAGGATAATGAATGGATTAACCTTGTTTGATGAGCCAACAAGAATTAATCGAGAATATGTTAGTACTGTTGAAAGTCCTCAAACAGTGTAGCCCCAGCTGAATGTATATATTATATGGAATTTAACACAGATTAGTTCATGTAGAAACAAGAGACCAATAATATTAGGAATAAATCACCTTTCTCTTTTTCTCTCTTTTAAAAAGGTAAAACAATAACCTTTTATCAACAAAAAGAGGTCATAAAACCAGCAAAAGAATAAATAAATATTCAAGTTCCTACTAAAGATAATCTTTAAGCTTACAACATTTTCTTCAAAAAAGGAGAAACTCATCCTCGGGACCATTACACACTTCTTTTTAAATTGCATCCATTTGATACACTTATTTTGAATATGGAAAGGTAAGTAAACTACAAAGTTACAACTTATAAATCTAATGGTCATGCGCAGAGTTAATAGCTTTGTAAATTCATTAATGAATCTGATTCCTAAGAATTGAGGCAATTCGTTGTACATGTTGTAGGTGATGATTGAGAAAAGTCAAAAGGAGGAGAAAAATTATGCATCAAACTAGATAGTTCTTCAAATACTACATTGCACAAACCTACTAATGATTTTCTGGAAACAAAACGAGGAATTCAGGAAACAAAACAAGGAATGCAACAAAAGCTTGCTATTTAATTTAGGTTGAAAGGTAGAGTTTTAATTCAGTTTAATGTATAAATTCTGTTACATTTGAATGGATGATATATGAACATGAACTAGATTTCATCATTTATAGTTATATAATTTTGAATTTTAAGTATATATTAATAATTTTATTCATGTTTGATGTACGAATATTGCTTTTCTAAAGAGATAATGTTTTGAATGATAATAATTCTATGCAACTATTTATTTATTAGAATGTTTTTATCAAAAATAGAAGTAACAAATTATATAAAAAATTAAACACGAGTTTTTTTCTTTAAAAATTAATATTATTACTTAAAATATCATTAAGAATCAGTAACTATTGACAAATCGTCACAACTCAGAGTTAGT
This sequence comes from Vicia villosa, assembly GCF_029867415.1. Lineage (NCBI taxonomy): Eukaryota > Viridiplantae > Streptophyta > Magnoliopsida > Fabales > Fabaceae > Vicia > Vicia villosa. The sequence goes on along the minus strand of NC_081186.1, from coordinate 82,328,190 downwards.
GACAATAAAAAAAATCGCCGCAGAATAGCTTTTATTCTTTGTGGTGGAAAGATATTCTATTTTTGCAAAATTCTTATTATGATGATTTTTTTGTTGAAAAGTGTAGGTTCGATATCGGTAATGGTTACAACACATCTTTTTGGCATTCTTGTAAGAAAGAGGAGAGGAGTCTCAAGGAGCTATTTCCGGTGGCTTTTTCTTCTACAAAGTTAAAATGCGTATCTGTGGCTAGTATGGGAGGATGGAGGGGTGATGTGTGGGAGTGGGGGGACCTCGGCATCCCGTATTCTTTGGAGACCGAGGCTGCAGACTTAGATAGGCAGCAGCTCCGTAGCATGCTGGGCAGCGTGTGCTTGCGGCCGGATGTGAGGGATGGAGTGCGGTGGCTCGCGGAATCGGACGGTATATTCTCGGTTCGTAGTTGTTAAAATCTTTTTAGTTTTTTTCACTTACCAAGAGGGCCTTTGAATAAGTACGATAGAGTTTATTCTATGATTTGGAAAGTGGTGGTTCCGTTAAAATTAAAGGCTTTTGGTTGGCGGTGTTTGATAGATAGATTACCCACTAGGGATCTTTTGTTATCTAGAGGTATTATTATTCCCTCTTTAGGTTCTTGTTGTTTGTGTGGTTTGAAGAGGGAATCCATGAATCACTTGTTGTTTAAATGTTCGGTGTCTTCGGTGATTTGGAACAAGATAGCTTGTTGGGTGGGTTTGGTAGATTACAAGTTTGAAGATATTGGGAATTGTTTTTTGGTTTGGCATAATTTTTGCAAAAAGCACAATGTTAGAGCCGGTACGGATGGATCGTTGTGGTTGTCGGCTTGTTGGTCTATTTGGAAGTTTAGGAATGAGATCATTTTCCGAAAATATAGTTGGAGTGTTTCAGACATTGTTTGGAGTGTTAAGGAGCTCTGGTGGAGATGGTCCTTCATCGGGAAAATTACCGGCACAAAATTATAATTTCTTTGAGTTTACAAATGACCCTTTTTTGTATTATTCTTAGATTATATTTGGCTTGTAAATTTTTTCCGGGGCTTTTGTTTGTTTCGTCCCGCTCTTTGTAATCTCTTCGATAGAACTATTGGTTCTTTATAATAAAAGCTTGATTAAAAAAAATAATATCCCCGCAAACCCTTTTTCTTGTAGTATATACATTTTACTCATGTGAAGAGAAGTATAACCATGCAACATTTTATCTATTTGCTTTTTCTTTTACCATCTCACTAAGAGATGTGTTTTTATTATTAAAAAAAGAGAAAATATGAATCTATTATAATTGAGAAGTGGTAAAAGTTCATGGATAGCAAAAATATTTTATCTCCTTTCTTAATTAAAATCACCAAAAATATTTGAAGTCTAACTAGGTGATTAGGACATTATTCAATTGATTAGAAGACTTGTAACTGTCGGTAAAGTTCTTAAAGAATTTTGTCACAATTGTCTATCAACACTGATCAACAAAAACTTTAAAATTTAATAAATGTCTGTTGGAGGATTTAAGAGGGGTTTCTTAAAATTTTAACCCTCTTAGCATATTTAAAATATATTAGTCAACCACTTGGGCTTAGGCCCTCCCCTTAATCAAAAAAAAAAAATATATATATATATATATATATATATATATATATATATATATATATATATATATATATATATATATATATATATATATATTAGTCAACCTCTCGTTTATTTTTTAACAACAAATAAATGATAGGCAACTAAAAACCCCAAAAGAATACATAAAGATCCTAAATATGCACAAGACGCACAATACCAATAAAATACACAAAAGTTCGAGAAAAAAAAAAGGTAAAAAACATGCTAAAAAAAATCTAGATCTCACCCCAAGAAACACCATCAGTAGAAAAGAATCCACTTAAAATGCCACAATAACTCCCCACCACAATGTCAAAAACTGTCAACCTTCTATTAGCTTAAGTAAATAATAGAGTTCTTAAAGAAAACACATGAATTAATCACATACGTATCTAAATTTCATTTTCAACGTGTCGATTGTTTTACACATAGACAACTTTATCACAGTTAATAATTAAATTATAAATACATTACGTGGTTTTAATTATTTATACAGAAGAAAAAATAAAAATAAGAAGGACGATTAATATAAAATAATTTAATTTATAATTTTTTAAAAATTAGAATAAAGTAAATTTGAGTGGAAGAGCTCAAGGACAAATGTGGTTTTAAATTTTTTGTTGCAAGAACTCAAATATCCATTTAATTATTTTTAGAGACGCTCAACTATGTAAAAAATGGAGCATAATGTGTCTTTATCATATTTAAAAAAAAAATGTAAGTAACATTTAAAATAGGATGAAAGAACTAAAACTGTCTATATCATCTCAAAGGTGGCCGCTGTTAAAACAATTACATATTAGCACATTTCTTTTAATAAAAATTGGAAATTATACCAAAATTGTTTAAAACAATAGCATGACTATTTTTTTAATGAATAAAATATAAAAATTAAAACTTTAATTTAATATAAATTTATCTAAATATTACTTAATAACAAGAATTGGATTGATTTTTCTAGAATTAATCAAAAAAAGAAGCAAAACTCACCTTAATCCTCTTACTTAGTGTCATATATTAAGCCAGGATGCAAAGCATTGAGGAATCAACTTCACCCACTCCATAACCAAACTCAGCGTCTCTCTTGTTTTCAGTACTCATCTCTTTAGCTACAACACACACAAAATTATTAAGATTAACTTAACATATATTAAGTAAATTTTATTCACCTATCAACTTTATACATCATTGTTAATTTGTATTGTCTATTTTAAGATATATATGGTTTTTAAATAGTAGCCAGATCAACTTCAGTTGTTATTTAAAAAAATCTATTATTTTTATCATTATCACTTAGAACTAATTTTATATATTTAGTATTAATTTTACTGTTAGAAATTAAATTTTAATCTAAATTTGAACAAAATATAAGTATAACGTGAACCAAGAATTTAAGAAATAATTTATTTAAATTTGAACAAAATATAAGTATAATTCGAATAGGGTAATGTTTTAATTTGTTTGTAACGAAGATCTTACCTTTGTTTAATCAATGAAATCATAATTGCTTAACCAACTAATAAAGTATATCATTTACCATCAATCCAGTAAATGATAAATAATAAGTTTATATGATAGAAAGTTGTAAAAGTAATAATCACTCTTGGCCACATAATGAACCTGTAAAAAAAATAAAACAAAAATGGATATAATTAAAGCTTAAGATAATTAATTAAAAAGAATAATTTTAAATATTATTCTAGTATATGATGATGAATAAATAGTTAAGTAACAGTCTCTGAAACAGAAAACTTAGATCCATAACTTCGAAATTTTAAGTGTAAAGAGAGAGCTTTACCGGGAAATCCTTAATGTGAAAAGTATCCTTGAGAAAAGCTGTATGCGCTTGAGAGAAAGAAAAACAGGAAGGAAAGTAGTTCTGGGAGATAAAGAATAGCTGAAGAAAATTCACAAAATGGGGTTGTTTGTGATGATGGTGGTGTTTTGGGAGAGTTAAGATGTTGTCTTCTTATAAAGCAAATGGAATCTGATTGTTAATAAAAATATCACATCACATAGCTGTCTACCACTGTGCTACGTTTTTCTTCTTTTGTTTCAAATTGAAAATTTTAAACAAAATCGAATTCATTATTAAAAACGGGTTAATTGATAAATTCAAGTGGTCTATTTGGATGATGGATATTTCTATTTTAAATGTTAAAAACTGTAATGAAATTTTTATATAATAAATTTTTTTAAACAAAAAGTCAGTTAAATAAAATTTTTTTTAATGACTTAGGAATGTGGACTAGTCTATTTAACCTACAACATGTGCGGGTTTTGGACATTTTTAGTCCATTTGAATTTTGGTCCACGTGCCTTTGTTCATAACATTTTGAAAAACTTTTTTTAAAATTAACTACTCTTTTATCATTTATATTTTTTTCTATAATAAACTGTAGTGATAAAAAAAACAGCTACAAAATAGGTAAATACTGTAAATTATTGGTGTAAAATATATATTAAAATTGGGTTCAGATCTGTCATACGCCGCTGGGCTGGAAAGAGGAATTGGCATGGATTATTGATCACTGTAATAGGAAAGGATGGAGATATACCATACTTAAGTGTGCTTTCACGGAAGCAATCTATGAAATATGGTGTTATAGAAATAGAGTCTGCCTTGAGAACATGGATAGGCACAATAGTAAGAACATAGTGCTGAAAATTGTGGACACTGTTATATATAGATGTTGGACTAAGGTGCAGCTTAGACAACATTTAGGGAAACTTATGTTACCTTAGGGAGGCCCTAGGACATGTAGTTTCTTTCAGGTGCTTGGGTTTGCTGGATCTTTAGATCGCTTGCTTGTAACTGTTTTTTGAATCCTCAATAAAGTATTCTTTTGATTCAAAAAAAAAAAAATATATATATATATATTAAAATTAATTTTCAGTTCCTTTAGTATTTTTGTGGTTTTATAGTACTTACAACTAATTAATAATATTAATTTTAATTTATCAAGAATAGTAATTTTTTAGTTTTAAAAAATCTTGAATATTTGAACTATTATTTTTACATAACAAAATTAATTAATTTATTTATTTTGTGATCATAGATAGCTACCGAAGTAAATACTAGTAAATACTAGAAATTATTTATTTATATTGTTTATCCAACTCTATAAATTATATTCCCGGGAATATATGGGTGAAATATAGTTATTCCTATATTTATTACAAAGTTTAAAAAATACTATTCTTAGGAATAATAAGTTTTTTGGAATGAAAGAAATTTCATAACTTTCATAATTTTCATAGTTTTATTCCCGTGAGAAGAAGGTGATTTCACAGTTTAAAAAAATAATATATAACTACTCATTTTTCAAGGAACACCAAATTATATGCCAAACACAATTTTAAAAAAATTACATGGAAATTAAATCTTTATATTTTTATTTCCAAGTATTTTATTTCTGGAAATCTTTTATGAATCTTTGAAACAAACGCACCCTTAGTATTTTAGTGGTTATATAGTACTCACAACTAATTAATAATATTAATTTTAATTTATCAAGAATAGTAATTTTTTGTTTTAAAAATTATGACTTTTTGTATTATTAGTTTTACGTTTTTTAAACAAAAGTAATTTATTTAGTAATTTATTGTTTGTGCCTAAAAATATGGATTTATGTTCGTACCCATGCAAGTATTTCTCATTTATTTATTTATTTTGTGAGGCTCTTTTTCCATTTTATTTGCTAACAGAGAGAAAAAGGACTCTCAGTATGAATAGAAATGACACAACAATAATAATTTCAACAGTTATCTGTATTAATAATTTTTGAGAAATGGACAACGACCACAATAAATTAAAGATGCAGTTTAGTTCTTGACTACTTTTTTTTCAGACCAATTAAATCAAAGATGAGCCTTTGTACCATTCACCTCTCTTTTAGACAATTTTTTTATACACTCGTATATTTTTCTTAAAAGCAAGCTCATTAGAATCAACACAAGCGACAATGTTATGGATATGGCTACTAATTTTTTGGCTTGTAGAAAGGAGGACAAGATGTTCACGTTCTTGGGTATTCGCATCAGATGCAATCTAAAGAGGGTGGAAACGTGGAAACCGTTGATTTTGAAAATGAGGAAAAGGTTGGCCTCTTGGAAAGGTAAGTTTCTTAGCATGGGAGGGAGACTCAGGCTCATAAAGTCGGTATTGGGAAGTTCGGCGATATTCACCCTATCTTTCTATAAAGTTCCTAAGAAGGTGATTAAAGAGATGGAAAAAATTCAAAGCAACTTCTTATGGGGGGAGATGGGAAGAAATTTAATTACCGAAGGAGCAAGGAGGATTGGGAGTTAGAAGAATAGAAGATTTCAACATAGCGTTATTAAATAAATGGAAATGAAGAGTTTTGGTTGATTCCGATTATTTATGGTATTACATATTAAATGCGAGATATGGAGATATAAATCTTAGGGTGGTGTGTGGAGAAGGAATAGTAAAGGGAGTGGCTTCTTGCTCTGTTTGTTGGGCAGACATTTTGTCCTTACGTAAGACCTTTGAGTTTATTTCGTATTGGCAAAGTGAAGGTGGGCAACGGGTACCGAACATCATTTTGGCACGCCAATTGGATAAACATGGGAGCCTTGAAAGAGGCATTTCTGCTGAATTTTTCTGTATCTAATCTACATGTGGTTTCAGTTGTTGCGATGGGAGGATGGCTTCATGGACAATGGCTTTGGTCTGATTTTGGAGTTGCTGCTCACGTCAATTCCAGCCAGCATGCTGTAGCTGATGCGCGGCTGTTTCAGCATAATCTGGACAACTCTATCCCGATTCAGCATAGTGTGGATCGTGTTCAGTGGCTGGCAGAAAAAATGACTTATTTTCTGTCAAATCATGTGTTGATATTATGTGCAGGGCGCGCGTTCCGTTCAGTCCAATAGGTAGATACGATTCGGCGTTTAAAATTTTGTGGAAGATAAATGTTTCAATTAAGATTAAGGTGTTCAGATGGAGATGTTTCATTAATAAAATCCCGACGAGAGAAGTGCTCATGAAAAGAGGTATTATGCCTTTCTCTAACTCTTCGTGTGTTTCTTATGGCCTTAGGGAGGAATCATCACTGCATTGTTTTTTACTTTGTGCTACTGTGGATTTGATTTGGAGAGATAGAGCAGAATGGTTGGATATGGGAGATTATAAGAAAGGAAACTTCAACGGAAAAGAAGGGGTAGCTTGGTTAGTAAATTGTTGGTATTTGTGGATAACTAGAAACGACATCGTGTTTAGGAACGACACGTCGACTATATCCAATATTGTTTGGGGCGTTAAAATGCTAATTTGGAGGTGGGTTTTTGTGGGGAAAATTAGGCAACCAAATTGCAATTTCTATGATTTTAGTATAAATCCTTATTTTTACTTGTCTTAAATCGCAATTGGCGTGTAATTTTCTTTTTGGTCTTTTGATCGAGTTTCCCTTGTATCTGGTTTAAGAATTGCTGTTCTCTTTTGAATATATCTCTTGCTTTTAAAAAAATAGAAAATAAATAAATCGTAATGGACATTTAATACAAAACTAAATTAAATAAAACAAACAAAATAGAAATTGTTTAAAAATTAAAATAAAAAATTTACTTATATAATAAAATACTTTTTGACGTGCGATTTCTTCTTCCACACACGCTGTCACCCTTCCTGCATCAATCTCTTTTACCTCTAAAGAACTTGACCCTGAGTTCTCTTCTTAGTAAAGAGTCTTATCTTCATTATACTCATGAATGTTAGCAATATTAAAGGTATTAGATATATTCATGTCATATGGGAGAGCTTCCGCATAAGCATTATCAATAATATTTCAGGTCACTTTGAACGGTCCATATTTGCGTGGTTGCAGCTTGCTGTAAGAACCAACCGGGAACCTCTCTTTGCACTAAAAAAATATCACACCGTCTCATACATTAAACAAATTGACTCCCTTATATTTATGAACAACTGCTTTATTCTTCTGTCTAGTAGACTCTAACTTAGCCTTGACAGCTTCTTTAAAGATCACCAATTCCTCGGCCATATGCTCAGCAGCCGTAAGAACTCCAAGTGCCTTGGGCAAGTTAACCAAATCAACTACATGCTTAGGAATATAAGTATAGACTAGGGAGAATGGTGATTTCGTTGTAACTGAATGCACAACGCTGTTGTAAGCAAAGTCGACTTGAGGAAAGAATAAATCTCATTATTTCTGCCTGTCACCATAAACACTCCGAATCATATTTCCCAAATTTTTGTTGTTACTTAAGTTTGTCCATATGTTTTATGTTGAGTTGTAGAACTTTTGTTTAACATGGTTTCAAACAATATCCAAAGAGTAATCTATAAATGATTGAGAAATTTGGTGTCCATGTCTGAAGTAATTGACTTAGAAATCTCGTAAGACACAACCTCCTTGAAAAATAGTTTGTCTATGTTAGATGCATCAATAGTCTTCTTACAAACGTGTTGAAAAATAGTTTGTCTCTGTCTACTACAAGGAACACAAAATCTACACCTCGTAGTATACATGGAAAACCCAACACAAAATCCATGGCTAAATCTTGCAAAATATCACCAGCAATAGGTATAGGCATATAAATTAAGGCCATAATTTTGAGATTGGCTCTTAGAGGTCTGACAAGTATAACACCTCCTGTTTATAGTACTAGTGTTCCCCTCAAGTGTGGCCAATGATATCTCTCCTCCTAGATAGTAATGGTCGTGTCTCTACCCATATGACCACTAAGAATACCACCATGTAGGTCTCGAATTAGCTTCTCTCTTAAATAGGAGCGAGGAATACATAGTTTATCCCCTTTAAAAAGATATTCATCTCGAATATGAAAATTCGGTCAACGATGTATTCCACTGCATTTTTCCCATAACTCCTTGAACTCAACAATACTTTGATACAACTTTTTCATGCACTCAGAACCTATTATCTCAAGCGCTATGTAATAAGAAAGGAAGGCCTCCTACTCAGTGCATTTGCTACTGTGTTAAGACCCCTTTACTCAAATTATTTTTCCAAATTCACCTGACGTTCAAAACTTTTAAAATGGACTAACAAATAAAAAATTCAAAATTTTAAATAATCGGACTATCGGAGGTCCACCATCATCTTCCCATAACATGATTCTCAAGTGTCACATTAGAAAGGGTCATTTTCAACTGTCTTTTTCCAACACTAGATGAACACTAACTCACATTTTTAACATCGAATCATCGTCCACAAACGTGTAAAACGAGCAACGTGTATAACAGACTCTTTCCCTTATCATAATTCACAAGTGTCACACTAGAAAGAGTCATTTTTTGTTATGACTTTCCAACCATGTACGAACATCGACTCTAATTTTTAACATCTTATTATCCATAAAGAGTAAAACGAACTGACAAACAAGGAAATTAATTAGAATCAATAATAAGATCATGTTGTCAATAGGTCTTAAAAACCTTTCTTCTGAAATTGATGCAATTTAAACGGTTGCTGAACTAACATTCTAATGCATATTTAAAAAAATGAAATAAGTGTAATAAAATGGAAGAAAAACAGAGTATGTATATTAAAATAAATTTTGAAAAAAAAACATTAATACCAAATAGTTGAGGAATGAGGTCAAATTAAAAATCTTTTATAGAGTAGCAAATCATAAGAATTTCCAAATATCTTAAAACAAATATATTAATTAGAATTATCAAGAAGTAAGGATAAACTCATGAACAACTTCTCGGTCTCTAGACTTGCTAGTGTCATGGACAAGCTTATGTCTGCCAATCAATCTGCTTTCCTTAAAGGTAGATTCTTAGTGGATGGGGTAGTGGCGCTGAAAGTGCTTGTAGACCTAATTAGTTAAGAGGAGTAAGCCTTCTTGTCTCATCTTTAAAGTTGATTTTGAGAAAGCATGTGACTTCGTTAGCTTGTCTTTTCTTGACTATGTGCCCGATAGGTTTTGTTTTAAAGATAAATAGAGAAGTTGGATTAGGGCTTTTGTATTTTCTAGTATTCTTGTAGTCTTGGTAATTGGTTGCCCGACTCAAGAAATCAGTATTCATAGGGGTTTAATATGCATACAACATAATTATCTTGGCTGAAGCTACTATAGATAATATTTGGACCATCAATGATATTCTCCGTGGTTTTTAACTAGCCTCACGACTTCGTGTAAAATTTTCAAAAATTTATCTATTTGGAGTAATTCCTAATCAGGCCTTCTTAGGCCTTACCTATGAATTTCTTTATTGTAATTAGGAGTCCCTTCATTTTAATCATCTTGTGCACTCGGTTGGAGAAAATCATTGCTTAACGTCCACATGGGAAGCTCTAATTAATCTTATATCTAGTAAGCTCATATTGTGGAAGCACAAATATGTCTCTTTGGGTGGCCTCTCCCTGAAAGTTGTCTCTGGCCTTCTTACCTCCTTTTGGGATGATCCTTGGGTTGGGAGTACTCCCTCTCGGTTCAAATTTACTAGGCTATTTACTATTTCTAATTAGGCCTCTAAATTTGTTAGGGGATGTTAGTAGATGTGAAGGGGGAGCTCGATTTAAGATCTTATGAGGGGGTTACATTTTCTTTTTGATTATGAGGTGGCTCTTTTTAGTGATGGTGTTTTTTCGGTGTCCTCTGCTTATTCTGGCCTTCTTTCTTGTCACCTTCCCCCAGTCCAGCAGGCTTCACCTATTGATTTAGTCATTCCATCTATTTGGGCTAGCTGCGCCACTCCAATGTTATTGTTTTCTTTTGGCAGCTTCTTTGGGACCGTATCCCTACAAGAGATAACTTTGGAGGGGAGTTATTTTAACCTTGGGGAATTTTTATTTCCCCTTTTGTTCTCGACCCATTGGAGTCCTCCTACCATCTCTTCGCCACTTGTGACGTCACTTCTTATGCATGATATATGATATTTAGGTGGTTGAGCTGGTGTTGCGTTGCCTAGGAATGTATTGAATTTTTCTCTAGATGTTCTCTCCTCTAAATGGAGGACCTAGGACTAGATGGGGGTTGTTGATGATTTGGGATTGTCGCAGGCCGGTCGATTTGGAAATCTATGAATGATTATTTTCTTTGGTTCTTTAGTCACATCAAACGACGTAGGAGACATAAATATCGCTCTGACTTGGAATTGGCTTTTGATCGATCTATGAGAAACTCTCGTACTTTCTCAACCGGGTTTGAGAACCCTATACCTTTTTTTGAACTAATAGTGGTGTGAGTTGCTTCGGCCCCCCATAAGGTGTGCCTATGTTGGTTTCTATGTGAATTATGGATTCATGTTGCTTTTTTGTTTGCCTTTCTCTCTTTTAGGTGATTGGTTTTCTTTTTTATTTTTTCGTTGATTGCATTGGTTTTATTTTGTTTCCTGTTGTTTTTGTTGCTAGTTGTCTTGAACTTGCACTCCTTATGTTGTTTCCGTGTCGATTTTTGTATTTATTTTGCTATTAGTGCCTTTTTTATCTTTAATATATTATATTTTCCTTTATAAAAACAAGAAATAAGAGAAAATAATATTGATGTGTACTTAATTTCATAAAAAAAAAAAGACACAGCATAAGGGTCATTACACCCAAAATCTCATCTAATAAGACACAAGGTTGGTTGGCAATACATTACAAAGTTCAGATTGACAACTCAATCCATACAGATAGAATCAATATTACTCTTGGTCTTACTTAACTACCAGAAAACCTCGTTAAAATAAAACATTATTCATATTTATCCAAATAACCTAACACACGCAAACCAAACACAACACAAAAACTACCCTTAGATTTTACACCACCAAATTACAAAAGCTAGAAAAAAGATCTACTAAAGAAGCCTGATCTACTACCACCTCTAAACTAAATCAATCTAAAATTAAGCTCCAAATTTGACTACATGCTGAACTGACAGCAAATAAAAGTGTACTGAACAATATCACATACTAGTACTTTTCTTAAATAAAAATAAATATTTTTTTTTTATTGTTAAACGATACAAGTTTCAAAATTTAAAGTAAGGTTAATGTGTCACTTTCAACTCAAACGGTATAAAAAAAAGCATGCCATGATCACTGACTAATGTGGACGCTTCTTGAAAAAAATAAAGTAAAGCATTTATCTATACCATGTGATGCACGAGATATACTGTTTATATAGATTACTATTTTTAAATACATAAATTCTTTAACCAAATAAATATCTCAATCTTCCAAGTGAATTTTATAATTTGATTTTTGTATCTAAATGATAGACAATATATATAAAACTATTTTGAAAAACTTGGACATAATATTTGAACGAATAACTGTAGCTATCAATGAAGTTTAGTTAGTCATATATTTTTCTCAAAAAATAATATTGGTACATTTTGGGAAATCAATAATGTTATTTTTCAATACAATTCAAGTTATTAAATGTGTTGACATTTTTTTTTGATAGAGTGCATAGTCAAATAAATAAATAAATGCTTTACTTAATATTATTTCTATGAATGGAAATTGAAGGTTTTTTTGTTTGTTTTTGTTGAGATAAGTAAAAAATTTAATATTGTTGTTATTTAGATTGAAAGTTTTATGTTGTTGTTTTTTAAAAATAAGTTAAAGATTTAATATTATTGTTATTGAGATTGAAGATTTTGTTGTAATATTGTTGTTGTTGAGATTAAAGGTTTAATATTATCTTCAGATTGAAAGATTTAATGTTATTGTTGTGTTAATTCATCAGAGTCTTGACACATCTCTTAAAGGTGTGGATAAATCTTAGGTGAATAAATGTTGTTATAAACATGTAGTTTATAAATATAAGTTAACAACGTGAGCCTAATTTAAAATAGGTGTAGGTTTATTGCCATGTAACTTGATAAAATTTTGCTTTTACAAAGTGATTTAGTAAAGTTTTGAATTTAATAAAGTTTTTATTTAAAATGCATGATTAATATCTGATTTCAATTTTACTTTTAGTAAAGTAGTTATAAATATCGTAATTCAATAAAGGTTAATAGATATTGTGTTCAATATTGATGTAGTTTCTTGTATAAGCCATTTATGTATCTTTCATTTTAACAAAGAACATTAAAGCTCAAATAATCTTAACATTTTGTTATAGAATTAATTATTGAATGTTAATATTAAAAAAAATATATAATTCATGAGATCAAAATAGAGGTGTCCATGGTAACCAGTTAATATAAACCAATTAATTCATTTATATGGTTTTGGTTTATAAGCCATACTATTTGTCATAAAAATCAGTTTAAAATTTATAACCGCTTTAAAACCGGTTTCAAATTAGTTTTGATTTTAATCTAAATTATCTATTGAATTCTAAATTAATTTATTCCCTTAATTTGAATTCTTATCAATTTTTGAAATTCAAATGCTTAAAATTGATTTTATGAGAATTGAATAAAACACATTAAATTAACAAAACATTAATTTCATTTTGGTGGAAGTGGTGGAATTGAAATGATCAGACATAGATTTTTTTATCTATCATAAGGAATCAACCTAATATTTTTTTTCTATGACAAACACTAGTATTTATTTATAAAGATTCTGTACATGTATTAATGTGAGAGAACAAAGCTTGAACACATATTGAAATGACAGTGAACAATTTTGTTATCGGATTAATAATTGAATGATTATATTTAAAAAAATGAAATTCCGTGTGGTGTTTAAGAGATTCATGAGGTTAATCGAGAAACTTTCATATAAAATGAATACAATTAAAGCTTAGATATTTAATTAAAAAGAATGAATTTTAAAGATTCTCCTAGAATAATATGATGATGAATAAAATGTAAAGTGTTTGATAGAAATTTGGTTATCTAAGGCTTTGTTTGCGAGTTTGGAGGCGAAGGAAGGTGAGGACCATAGAAAATAGTAAGAATTAAGTGAAAAGAATAAAAAGATTTTGGATAGGAGGATTCGATCTTTTAGGTTGTTATACTATTTGGAAAATTAAAAATATAGTGATAATAATGACTTTTTTTTATCATTCTAAACAAAATCATTTTTCTAAAAAATGTCAAATAATTTTTAATATTTTTTTAAAGTTATGTTTTCATAAGCCTTCCTCTCCCCTCCAAATTCGAAACATAGCTTAAAGGGATTTTGGTTACTAAATTATAACCACTAGATTTAGCATCCATATATATATATATATATATATATATATATATATATATATATATATATATATATATATATATATATATATATATATATATATATATATATATATATCAAAATGGATGTAGGTGGTGATGAAGAGTTGAGGGGGTGTAAAAGAAATGGGTATGGATGCATGTGTAAAGAGAGAGCTTCAACGGAAAAATGGGGTTGTTTGCGATGATGGTGGTGATGTTGTGATAGTGATCGGTTGAATTTAGACTCTTTTATGTTTCGTGGGTGTTAAAATTCACTATATATTCAGTTCATAATTTAGTTGAACCATCTTTAATCGATATGGTTAATCTATCAAAACTATGAATAAATCTATTTTCACTTTATATTTTCAAATTGGTCATTAGTATTCTTTGTTGATTTCTTCCGCTAAAATTTTTGTATTAACATATGCT